>NW_025791709.1:0-34337 GCF_921293095.1 Ischnura elegans
GTGAAAAATGCAAAAATTGAGTCCAAGACTGTATTTTATTTCTAGAAACAGGTTTTAGGTCCGATGTGAGAAAAATGAAAAATGTCACTCAAGAATTAAATTTTATTTCTAGAAACAGATTTTCAGTCCGGAGTGAGAAAAATGAAAAATGTCACACCAGAATTAAATTTTATTACTAGAGAGAGAATTTCAGTGCGATGTGAGAAAAATGCAAAAATTGAGTCCAAGACTGTATTTTATTTCTAGAAACAGATTTTAGGTCCAATGTGAGAAAAATGAAAAATGTCACTCAAGAATTAAATTTTATTTCTAGAAACAGATTTTGAGTCCGGAGTGAGAAAAATGAAAAATATCACACCAGAATTAAATTTTATTACTAGAGAGAGAATTTCAGTGCGATGTGAGAAAAATGCAAAAATAGAGTCCAATAGTGTATTTTATTTCTAGAATCAGATTTTAGGTCCGATGTGAGAAAAATGAAAAATGTCACTCCAGAATTAAATTTTATTTCTAGAAACAGATTTTCAGTCCGGAGTGAGAAAAATGCAAAATTTCACACCAGAATTAAATATTATTACTAGAGAGAGAATTTCAGTGCGATGTGAGAAAAATGCAAAAATAGAGTCCAAGAGTGTATTTTATTTCTAGAAACAGATTTTCAGTCCGGAGTGAGAAAAATGCAAAATGTCACACCAGAATTAAATTTTATTACTAGAGAGAGAATTTCAGTGCGATGTGAGAAAAATGCATAAATAGAGTCCAAGAGTGTATTTTATTTCTAGAAACAGATTTTAGGTCCGATGTGAGAAAAATGAAAAATGTCACTCCAGAATTAAATTTTATTTCTAGAAATAAATTTTCAGTCCGGAGTGAGAAAAATAAAAAAGGTCACACCAGAATAAAATTTTATTACTAGAGAGAGAATTTCAGTGCGATGTGAGAAAAATGCAAAAATAGAGTCCAAGAGTGTATTTTATTTCTAGAATCAGATTTTAGGTCCGATGTGAGAAAAATGAAAAATGTCACTCCAGAATTAAATTTTATTTCTAGAAACAGATTTTCAGTCCGGAGTGAGAAAAATGAAAAATATCACACCAGAATTAAATTTTATTACTAGAGAGAGAATTTCAGTGCGATGTGAGAAAAATGCAAAAATAGAGTCCAATAGTGTATTTTATTTCTAGAATCAGATTTTAGGTCCGATGTGAGAAAAATGAAAAATGTCACTTTAGAATTAAATTTTATTTCTAGAAACAGATTTTCAGTCCGGAGTGAGAAAAATGCAAAATGTAACACCAGAATTAAATATTATTACTAGAGAGAGAATTTCAGTGCGATGTGAGAAAAATGCAAAAATAGAGTCCAAGAGTGTATTTTATTTCTAGAAACAGATTTTAGGTCCGATGTGAGAAAAATGAAAAATGTCACTCTAGAATTAAATTTTATTTCTAGAAACAGATTTTCAGTACGGAGTGAGAAAAATGAAAAATATCACACCAGAATTAAATTTTATTACTAGAGAGAGAATTTCAGTGCGATGTGAGAAAAATGCAAAAATAGAGTCCAAGAGTGTATTTTATTTCTAGAATCAGATTTTAGGTCCGATGTGAGAAAAATGAAAAATGTCACTCCAGAATTAAATTTTATTTCTAGAAACAGATTTTCAGTCCGGAGTGAGAAAAATGAAAAATGTCACATCAGAATTAAATTTTATTACTAGAGAGAGAATTTCAGTGCGATGTGAGAAAAATGCAAAAATAGAGTCCAAGAGTGTATTTTATTTCTAGAAACAGATTTTAGGTCTGATGTGAGAAAAATGCAAAATGTCACACCAGAATTATAATTTTATTACTAGAGAGAGAATTTCAGTGCGATGTGAGAAAAATGCAAAAATAGAGTCCAAGAGTGTATTTTATTTCTAGAATCAGATTTTAGGTCCGATGTGAGAAAAATGAAAAATGTCACTCCAGAATTAAATTTTATTTCTAGAAACAGTTTTTCAGTCCGAAGTGAGAAAAATGCAAAATGTCACACCAGAATTAAATTTTATTACTAGAGAGAGAATTTCAGTGCGATGTGAGAAAAATGCAAAAATAGAGTCCAAGAGTGTATTTTATTTCTAGAAACAGATTTTAGGTCCGATGTGAGAAAAATGAAAAATGTCACTCAAGAATTAAATGTTATTTCTAGAGACAGATTTTCAGTCCGGAGTGAGAAAAATGCAAAATGTCACTCCAGAATTAAATTTTATTACTAGAGAGAGAATTTCAGTGCGATGTGAGAAAAATGCAAAAATAGAGTCCAAGAGTGTATTTTATTTCTAGAAACAGATTTTAGGTCCGATGTGAGAAAAATGAAAAATGTCACACCAGAATTAAATTTTATTACTAGAGAGAGAATTTCAGTGCGATGTGAGAAAAATGCAAAAATAGAGTCCAATGGTGTATTTTATTTCTAGAATCAGATTTTAGGTCCGATGTGAGAAAAATGAAAAATGTCACTCCAGAATTAAATTTTATTTCTAGAAACAGATTTTCAGTCCGGAGTGAGATAAATGAAAAATGTCACACCAGAATCAAATTTTATTACTAGAGAGAGAATTTCAGTGCAATGTGAGAAAAATGCAAATATAGAGTCCAAGAATGTATTTTATTTCTAGAAACAGATTTTAGGTCCGATGTGAGAAAAATGAAAAATGTCACTCCAAAATTAAATTTTATTTCTAGAAACAGATTTTCAGTCCGGAGTGAGAAAAATGCAAAATGTCACACCAGAATTAAATTTTATTACTAGAGAGAGAATTTCAGTGCGATGTGAGAAAAATGCAAAAATAGAGTCCAAGAGTGTATTTTATTTCTAGAAACAGATTTTAGGTCCGATGTGAGAAAAATGCAAAATGTCACACCAGAATTAAATTTTATTACTAGAGAGAGAATTTCAGTGCGATGTGAGAAAAATGCAAAAATAGAGTCCAAGAGTGTATTTTATTTCTAGAAACAGATTTTAGGTCCGATGTGAGAAAAATGAAAAATGTCACTCAAGAATTAAATGTTATTTCTAGAGACAGATTTTCAGTCCGGAGTGAGAAAAATGCAAAATGTCACTCCAGAATTAAATTTTATTACTAGAGAGAGAATTTCAGTGCGATGTGAGAAAAATGCAAAAATAGAGTCCAAGAGTGTATTTTATTTCTAGAAACAGATTTTAGGTCCGATGTGAGAAAAATGAAAAATGTCACACCAGAATTAAATTTTATTACTAGAGAGAGAATTTCAGTGCGATGTGAGAAAAATGCAAAATAGAGTCCAATGGTGTATTTTATTTCTAGAATCAGATTTTAGGTCCGATGTGAGAAAAATGAAAAATGTCACTCCAGAATTAAATTTTATTTCTAGAAACAGATTTTCAGTCCGGAGTGAGATAAATGAAAAATGTCACACCAGAATCAAATTTTATTACTAGAGAGAGAATTTCAGTGCGATGTGAGAAAAATGCAAAAATAGAGTCCAAGACTGTATCTCTATTATATACAGCGCTTCGGGTAACTGACTGACTGATGGATACAAATTCCCGACCACTTCTAGAAGTGCTGGAGAGCTGAAATTTGGCACGCGTGCGGGGAATCCGAAATGATTCGGAGGAAAAAATCCGAAAACCGGAAGTTTCCGCCACGTGTCGTCGCTAGGACGACAAAATGGCCGAAATCGCGCCTTTTCCGGGGACCGTCTCTCGGTTTTTTATTTTCCTGCACGCGAATGGTACGTGCTATGTGAATGGTTAATGCAGGTTTAGAAAGCTAATAAACGTGAGCATGTAATGATACAATGTTATTAGTATCTTTTAAAAAAATGACTGCCAAAATGGCGTCCAAAAATTGGTTTTTTGAAAATAATTTCATTCCTTCTGCTCCCGTCGACTTATTTTCAGGTGAATGATAACAAAAATGATTATTATATATGCTTACATAATTCTCCATTTAACCTAAGCAACAATTTGTCTTTGTGACCACTGGTTGTCGAGAAAAAAATTAAAATATGCCAAAAATCACCAAAAAGTAAAATTTCCATAAGTTTATCACAAGATTTCGTCCGGTTTTTCACGACCGATTTTGTTACGACTTAGTATATACATAAAGCTATGCATGTCCTTTCAGAAAATGTGAACATTTTTACAAAATTGCTATCGATAAACCAGCAAAAAATTAAAAATGGCGGACACTTCCAATTTCTCCCGGGATATTGTTTACTATTTATCGTTTACACAGGCGAAACATTTCCGTCACACGAAACGTTGTCATATATATTGAAAGCCAATAAATGCCGCGACCTACTTATGTAATTTTTGAAGTTAATTTCTAAGTAAAACGCTTTCAAAATGGCGTCCAAAAATCGATTTCTTGGAAAATATTTCATATTTTCCACTGCCGTTGGCCTAATTTTGTGAGTAGGACAACGAAAATGATTATTATATATGTTCATAACATCCTTTACGAAATGTAGGTAACAATTTTCTTTCGTCGTCCTTGGTTACTCGAAAAAAAATTAAAATATTCCGAAAATCACCTAAAATTACGATTTCCAAAAGATTAACACAAGATTTTGTCAATTTTTACCTGACTGATTTCTTTCAAACTTTGTAGTTGCATAAAACTATGCATTGTCTTTCATAAAACATAAACATTTTATAAATGATTCAATGGATTAAACCGCGAAAAAATAAAAATGGCGGGCACTACTCACTTTTTTCAGGGACTGGATTGCTTTTTATTGTATTACTCTCGAAATATGGATGTCACAGGGCATGCTTCTTTAAGATATGACAGTAAATGAATATGACCATATAGTATCGTCATCTTTAACCCCCCTGAAACCCCCTAAAAAATTAAAATATGCATATAATTAGCCTTTTCGGGTGCTTTCGTCACAATTCCGCCGCTTTTCCAATCCTTACCACTCAACGCTAAGGAATTGATGTGGACGATTGATGACCGCTGGCAGTAAAAATCTATTAACCCCCGGTAAACCCACATACACCCCCCCTAAAAATAAATTTTGCACATACGTCTAATTTTTGGGTACTTTTCGTGACTATTCCACCGCCCCCAACGACTCATCCCCGCGGAATTAATGTGAACGGATGGTGACCACCAGGAGTACACACATTTAAACCCCCGGTATCCCCCTGAATTCCCCCCCCCCAATTGTAAAATGTGTCATTTAGTCTCCTATTTGGGAACTTCTCGCAAACATTACGCCGCACTACCCGTCCCCTCTGAGCTCTAGATCCGGAATATTTGGTGAGGGCGAGCCACCGTAAACCATACGGGGAAAAATACCAGAAAACCCCCGATCACCTCCTGGAACATCGCCGAAAAAAAAATAAATTTTAAAGTCGCCTTTCCGAATAGTACTCGTCACAATTTAACCGACGCCCCTACCACTTATTAAAACCCCGATAACTCCGTGAAACCTCCCAAAAATGCCTAATAAATCGCCTCTCCAGATAAAAGAATCGTCAGACGGACCCCTAGCACTTATCGGCACGGAATTTATGAGAACGATTTGTGACCACTGGTTTAACACAAGTATAAACCCCCGGTATTCCGTTGGAACCCCCGCAAAAAGTGAAAAACTTGCCATTAAGTCTTCTTTTATGGGTACTTGTCGCCACTATTACTCCGCATGGCACTACCCTTTACAATCATCGCTACGTGATCACTGTGGACGATTAGTGACCGCATGCATAACACATTAAAACCCCCGAATCCCCCTGGGCACCCCTCTCGGTGGAGAAGATCATTAATGAGGACTAAGCGGAGCAGCCGCGGGGGGGGCTCCTCGACCCCAAGGCGGCGAAGCCGCCCCACAACGAGGAACGGCGAAGCCGTTCCGAGGAGTGACTGGCGTAGGCGAGGGGGAGCTTCAGTAACCCTCGGGCGGCGAAGCCGCCCCGACGTTCAAGCGGCGCAGCCGCTGTAGACTCCACCCACCTCAACTCACACACAACCCCTGGGCGGCGAAGCCGCCCTCCAGCGAGGAACGGCGAAGCCGTTTCGAGGAATGAGTGGGGCGCCTCCCTACCCCTGGCCGGCGAAGCCGGCCCCTAGCTGAGGTGAGATTATTCTAACTTTAAAAGTCTTCGAGCGACCACAAATGTAGACGGCGAAGCCGGAACCGGGGTTTTTAAGGGGCGGAGCCCCTTAACGAGCGCGCGGAGCGTGCGAGTCCTATCTATATACAGCCCTTGTGGTGACTGACTGACTGATGGATACAAATTCCCGACCACTTCTAGAAGTGCTGGAGAGCTGAAATTTGGCACGCGATCGGGAAACCGGAAATGATCCGGAGGAAAAATCCGAAAACCGGAAGTTTCCGCCACGTGTCGTCACTAGGACGACAAAATGGCCGAAATCGGGCTTTTTTCGGGGACCATCTTTCGGTTTTTATTTTACTGCGCGCTAATTATGCGTGTCACACGGGTCGCTAATGCTTTTTTTGAAAGCTGATGAACGTGGGCATGTAATAAAGTAAATTTATTAGTTTCCAATTGAGAAAATTGCAGCCAAAATGGCGTCCAAAAATTTATTTTTCGAATAAAATTTCATAACTTCCGCTGCATTCGAGTTAATTTAAGGTGTAGGGTAACGAAAATGATTATTATATATGCATATAACATTGTCTACGAAATGTAGGCAACAATTTTCTTTCGTCGTCCTTGGTTACTCAGAAAAAAAATAAAATATTTCGAAAATCACCTAAAATTACGATTTCCAAAAGATTAACACAAGATTTTGTCATTTTTTAACCTTACCGATTTCTTTCAAACTTGTTAGTTACATAGAGCGCAGCATTGTCTTTCAGAAAACATAAACATCTAGTAAATGATTTAATGGATTTAACCGCGAAAAAATAAAAATGGCGGGCACTACACACTTTTTTCAGGGACTGGTTTGCTTTTTATTGTATTACTCTCGAAATATGGTTGTCATAGGGCACATTTTTTTTAGACATGACAGTAAATGAATGTCACCATATAGTATCGTCATCTTTAAACCCCCTGAAACCCCCTAAAAAATTAAAATTTCCAAATAAGTAGCCTTTTCGGGTACTTTCGTCCCAATTACGCCGCTTTTCCAATCCTTACCACTCATCGCTACGGAATTGATGTGGACGATTGATGACCGCTGGCAGTAAAAACCTATAACCCCCCGGTAAACCCACATATCCCCCCCACCCCCAAAAAATAAAATTTTGCATATAAGTCTACTTTTTGGGTACTTTTCGTGACTATTCCACCGCCCCCAACCACTCATCCCACGGAACTTATGTGAACGGATGGTGACCGCCAGGAGTACACACTTTAAAACCCCCGGTATCCCCCTGAAATCCCCCCAAATGTAAAATGTGTCATTTAGCCTCCTATTGGGGAACTTCTCGAAAACATTACGCCGCACTACCCGTCCCCTCTGAGCTCTAGATCGGGAATATTTGGTGAGGCGAACCACCGTAAACCATACAGGAAAAAATACCAGAAAACCCCCGATTACCTCCTGAACATCGCCGAAATAAAAATAAAACAAATTTAAACTCGCACGTAATTAAGTAAATTTATTAGTTTCCATTTGAGAAAATTGCAGCCAAAATGGCGTCCAAAAATTGATTTTTCGAATAAATTTCATACCTTCCCCTCCCCTCGACTTAATTTAAAGTTTTGGATAACGAAAATGATTATTATATATGCTCATAACATCGTTTACGAAGTGATGGTAACAATTTTTTTTCATCGTCCTTGGTTACTGAGAAAAAAATTAAAATATTCCGAAAATCACGGAAAATTACGATTTTCAAAAGATTAACACAAGGTTTTGTCAATTTTAACTCAACCGATGTCTTTCAAACTTTGTAGTTACATACATCTATGCATTGTCTTTCAGAAAACATAAACATTTTATTATTTATTTAATGGGTTTAACAGCGAAAAAATAAAAATGGCGGGCACTGCTCACTTTTTTTCAGGGACTGGTTTGCTTTTTATTGTATTACTTTCGAAATATGGATGTCATAGGGCACAATTCTTTTAGACATGACAGTAAATGAATGTGACCATATAGCACCGCCATCTTTTAACCCCCGGAAACCCCCTAAAAAATTAAAATTTGCATATAAGTAGCCTTTTCGGGTACTTTTCGTCACAATTCCGCCGCTTTTCCAATCCTTACCACTCATCGCTACGGAATTGATGTGGACGATTGATGACCGCTGGCAGTAAAAACCTATAAACCCCCGGTAAACCCACATACACCCCCCCCCAAAATAAAATTTTCAAATAAGTCTACTTTTTCGGTACTTTTCGTGACTATTCCACCCCCCCCCCCCCAACGACTCATCCCCCCGAAATTTATGTGAATGGATGGTGACCGCCAGGAGTACACACATTTAAACCCCCGGGATCCCCGTGAAATCCCCCGCAAATGATAAATGTTTCATTTAGTCTCCTATTTGGGTACTTCTCGCAAACATTACGCCGCACTACCCGTCCCCTCTGTGCTCAAGATCCGGAATATTTGGTGAGGGCGAGCCACCGTAAACCATACGGGAAAAAATACCAGAAAACCCCCGATTACCTCATGGAACATCGCCGAAAAAAAATAAAACAAATTTAAACTCGCCTTTTCGAATAGTTTTCGACACAATTTAACCAGTGCCCCTACCACTTATTAAAACCCCCGATAACCCCGTGAAACCTCCCAAAAGATTTCTAATAAATAGCCTCTCCAGGTAAAAGAATCATCAGACCACTCTTCCGGTCCCCTAGGACTTATCGGCACGGAATTTATGAGAACGATTTGTGTCCACTGGTTTAACACAAGTATAAAACACCCGGTATTCCGTAGGAACCCCCCGAAAAAAAAATGAAAAACTTGCCATTAAGTCTTCTTTTATGGGTACTTGTCGCCACTATTAATACAATCATCGCTACATGATCACTGTGGACTCAAGGCGGCGAAGCCGCCCCACAACGAGGAACTGGCGTAGGCGAGGGGGAGCTTCCGCAACCCCCGGGCGGCGAAGCCGCCCTTCAGCGAGGAACGGCGAAGCCGTTCCGAGGAATGAGTGGGGCGCCTCCCTACCCCCTGGCCGGCGAAGCCGGCCCCTAGTCGAGTTGAGATTATTCGAACTTCAAAAGTCTTCCAACGACCACGTATGTAGACGGCGAAGCCGGAACCGGGGTTTTAAGGGGCGGAGCCCCTTAACGAGCGCGCGCAGCGCAGCGAGTCCTATCTATATACAGCCCTTGTGGTGACTGACTGACTGATGGATACAAATTCCCGACCACTTCTAGAAGTGCTGGAGAGCTGAAATTTGGCACGCGTGCGGGGAACCCGAAATGATCCGGAGGAAAAATCCGAAAACCGGAAGTTTCCGCCACGTGTCGTCGCTAGGACGACAAAATGGCCGAAATCGGGCTTTTTTCGGGGACAGTCTTTCGGTTTTTATTTTACTGCGCGCGAATGGTGTGTGCCATACGGATCGCGACTGCATTTCCTGAAAGCTGATGAACGTGGGCACGTAATTACATAATGTTGTTAATTTCTTTTCAAGAAAATTGCAGCCAAAATGGCGTCCAAAAATTGGGTTTTCGAAAAATATTTCATAACTTCCGCTCCCCTAGTCGTAATTACAGGTGTAGGATATTGAAAATGATTATTGTATATGCTCATAACATAGTCTACGAAATGTAGGTAACGTTTTTCTTTCATCGTCCTTGGTTACTGAGAATAAAATTAAAATATTCCGAAAATCACCGAAAATTACGATTTTCAAAAGATTAACACAAGGTTTTGTCAATTTTAACTCAACCGATTTCTTTCAAACTTTGTAGTTACATACATCTATGCATTGTCTTTCAGAAAACATAAACATTTTAATAATAATTTAATGGATTTAACCGCGAAAAAATAAGAATGCCCTCGTGGTGACTGACACACTGATGTATACAAATTCCCGACCACTTCTAGAAGTGCTGGAGAGCTGAAATTTGGCACGCGTGCGGGGAACCGGAAATGATTCGGAGGAAAAATCCGAAAACTGGAAGTTTCCGCCACGTGTCGTCGCTAGGACGACAAAATGGCCGAAATCGCGCTTTTTCCGGGGACCGTCTTCCGGTTTTTATTTTACTGCGCGCGAACCGTGCGTGCCACACGGATCGTTAATGCATTTTTTGAAAGCTGGTAAATGTAATAACGTAATTATGTTAGGTTATAAGTTTCTTTATAAGAAATTTGCTGCCAAAATGGCGTCCAAAAATTGGTTTTTCGAAAAATATTTCATAACTTCCGCTCCCCTAGTCGTAATTACAGGTGTAGGATATTGAAAATGATTATTATATATGCTCATAACATAGTCTACGAAATGTAGGTAACGTTTTTCTTTCATCGTCCTTGGTTACTGAGAATAAAATTAAAATATTCCGAAAATCACCGAAAATTACGATTTTCAAAAGATTAACACAAGGTTTTGTCAATTTTAACTCAACCGATTTCTTTCAAACTTTGTTGTTACATACAGCTATGCATTGTCTTTCAGAAAACATAAACATTTGAATAATAATTTAATGGATTTAACCGCGAAAAAATAAAAATGGCGGGCACTGCTAACATTTTTCAGGGACTGGTTTGCTTTTTATTGTATTACTTTCGAAATATGGATGTCATAGGGCACAATTCTTTAAGACATGACAGTAAATGAATGTGACCATATAGTAACGTCATCTTTTAACCCCCCGAAACCCCCTAAAAAATTAAAATCAGCATATAAGTAGCCTTGTCGGGTACCTTTCGTCACAATTCCGCCGCTTTTCCAATCCTTACCACTCATCGCTACGGAATTGATGTGGACGATTGATGACCGCTGGCAGTAAAAACCTATAAACCCCCGGTACACCCACATACACCCCCCCCCCCAAAAAATAAAATTTTCAAATAAGTCTACTTTTTCGGTACTTTTCGTGACTATTCCACCGCCCCCAACGACTCATCCCCCCGAAATTTATGTGAATGGATGGTGACCGCCAGGAGTACACACATTTAAACCCCGGTATCCCCGTGAAATCCCCCCCAAATGTAAAATGTGTCATTTAGTCTCCTATTTGGGAACTTCTCGCAAACATTACGCCGCACTACCCGTCCCCTCTGAGCTCTAGATCCGGAATATTTGGTGAGGGCGAGCCACCGTAAACCATACGGGAAAAAATACCAGAACACCCCCGATTACCTCCTGGAACATCGCCGAAAAAAAAAACAAATTTAAACTCGCCTTTCCGAATAGTTTTCGACACAATTTAACCGGTGCCCCTACCACTTATTAAAACCCCCGATAACCCCGTGAAACCTCCCAAAAAATTTCTAATAAATAGCCTCTCCAGGGAAAAGAATCGTAAGACCACTCTTCCGGTCCCCTAGGACTTATCGGCACGGAATTTATGAGAGCTTTTAGTGACCACTGGTTTAACACAAGTATAAAACCCCCGGTATTCCGTAGGAACCCCCCGAAAAAAAATGAAAAACTTGCCATTAAGTCTTCTTTAATGGGTACTTGTCGCCACTATTAATCCGCATTGCACTACCTTTTACAATCATCGCTACATGATCACTGTGGACTTTTGGTGACCGCATGCATAACACATTAAAATCCCCGAATCCCCCTGGGCACCCATCTCGGTGGGGAAGACCATTTATAAGGACTAGGCGGAGCAGCCGCGGGGGGGCTCCTCAACCCCAAGGCGGCGAAGCCGCCACACAACGAGGAACTGGCGTAGGCGAGGGGGAGCTTCAGCAACCCCCGGGCGGCGTAGCCGCCCCGATGTTCAAGCGGCGCAACCGCTGTGGACTCCCCCCACCTCTGGGCGGCGAAGCCGCCCCTTAAACGAATGACGGTGAAACAGTTCCGAAATGCCCTCGCCCTCTGGCACACTAAACCCCCAGGCGGCGAAGCCGCCCTCCAGCGAGGAACGGCGAAGCCGTTCCGAGGAATGAGTGGGGCACCTCCCTACCCCCTGGCCGGCGAAGCCGGCCCCTAGCCGTGTTGAGATTATTCGAATTTCAAAAGTCTTCGAACGACCACAAATGTAGACGGCGAAGCCGGAACTGGGGTTTTAAGGGGCGGAGCCCCTTAACGAGCGCGCGGAGCGTGCGAGTATATGCATATAACATTGTCTACGAAATGTAGGCAACAATTTTCTTTCGTCGTCCTTGGTTACTCAGAAAAAAAATAAAATATTTCGAAAATCACCTAAAATTACGATTTCCAAAAGATTAACACAAGATTTTGTCATTTTTAACCTTACCGATTTCTTTCAAACTTGTTAGTTACATAGAGCGCAGCATTGTCTTTCAGAAAACATAAACATCTAGTAAATGATTTAATGGATTTAACCGCGAAAAAATAAAAATGGCGGGCACTACACACTTTTTTCAGGGACTGGTTTGCTTTTTATTGTATTACTCTCGAAATATGGTTGTCATAGGGCACATTTTTTTTAGACATGACAGTAAATGAATGTCACCATATAGTATCGTCATCTTTAAACCCCCTGAAACCCCCTAAAAAATTAAAATTTCCAAATAAGTAGCCTTTTCGGGTACTTTCGTCCCAATTACGCCGCTTTTCCAATCCTTACCACTCATCGCTACGGAATTGATGTGGACGATTGATGACCGCTGGCAGTAAAAACCTATAACCCCCCGGTAAACCCACATATCCCCCCCACCCCCAAAAAATAAAATTTTGCATATAAGTCTACTTTTTGGGTACTTTTCGTGACTATTCCACCGCCCCCAACCACTCATCCCCACGGAACTTATGTGAACGGATGGTGACCGCCAGGAGTACACACTTTAAAACCCCCGGTATCCCCCTGAAATCCCCCCAAATGTAAAATGTGTCATTTAGCCTCCTATTGGGGAACTTCTCGAAAACATTACGCCGCACTACCCGTCCCCTCTGAGCTCTAGATCGGGAATATTTGGTGAGGGCGAACCACCGTAAACCATACAGGAAAAAATACCAGAAAACCCCCGATTACCTCCTGAACATCGCCGAAATAAAAATAAAACAAATTTAAACTCGCACGTAATTAAGTAAATTTATTAGTTTCCATTTGAGAAAATTGCAGCCAAAATGGCGTCCAAAAATTGATTTTTCGAAATAAATTTCATACCTTCCCCTCCCCTCGACTTAATTTAAAGTTTTGGATAACGAAAATGATTATTATATATGCTCATAACATCGTTTACGAAGTGATGGTAACAATTTTTTTTCATCGTCCTTGGTTACTGAGAAAAAAATTAAAATATTCCGAAAATCACGGAAAATTACGATTTTCAAAAGATTAACACAAGGTTTTGTCAATTTTAACTCAACCGATGTCTTTCAAACTTTGTAGTTACATACATCTATGCATTGTCTTTCAGAAAACATAAACATTTTATTATTTATTTAATGGGTTTAACAGCGAAAAAATAAAAATGGCGGGCACTGCTCACTTTTTTCAGGGACTGGTTTGCTTTTTATTGTATTACTTTCGAAATATGGATGTCATAGGGCACAATTCTTTTAGACATGACAGTAAATGAATGTGACCATATAGCACCGCCATCTTTTAACCCCCGGAAACCCCCTAAAAAATTAAAATTTGCATATAAGTAGCCTTTTCGGGTACTTTTCGTCACAATTCCGCCGCTTTTCCAATCCTTACCACTCATCGCTACGGAATTGATGTGGACGATTGATGACCGCTGGCAGTAAAAACCTATAAACCCCCGGTAAACCCACATACACCCCCCCCCAAAATAAAATTTTCAAATAAGTCTACTTTTTCGGTACTTTTCGTGACTATTCCACCCCCCCCCCCCCCCCAACGACTCATCCCCCCGAAATTTATGTGAATGGATGGTGACCGCCAGGAGTACACACATTTAAACCCCCGGGATCCCCGTGAAATCCCCCGCAAATGATAAATGTTTCATTTAGTCTCCTATTTGGGTACTTCTCGCAAACATTACGCCGCACTACCCGTCCCCTCTGTGCTCAAGATCCGGAATATTTGGTGAGGGCGAGCCACCGTAAACCATACGGGAAAAAATACCAGAAAACCCCCGATTACCTCATGGAACATCGCCGAAAAAAAATAAAACAAATTTAAACTCGCCTTTTCGAATAGTTTTCGACACAATTTAACCAGTGCCCCTACCACTTATTAAAACCCCCGATAACCCCGTGAAACCTCCCAAAAGATTTCTAATAAATAGCCTCTCCAGGTAAAAGAATCATCAGACCACTCTTCCGGTCCCCTAGGACTTATCGGCACGGAATTTATGAGAACGATTTGTGTCCACTGGTTTAACACAAGTATAAAACACCCGGTATTCCGTAGGAACCCCCCGAAAAAAAAAATGAAAAACTTGCCATTAAGTCTTCTTTTATGGGTACTTGTCGCCACTATTAATACAATCATCGCTACATGATCACTGTGGACTCAAGGCGGCGAAGCCGCCCCACAACGAGGAACTGGCGTAGGCGAGGGGGAGCTTCCGCAACCCCCGGGCGGCGAAGCCGCCCTTCAGCGAGGAACGGCGAAGCCGTTCCGAGGAATGAGTGGGGCGCCTCCCTACCCCCTGGCCGGCGAAGCCGGCCCCTAGTCGAGTTGAGATTATTCGAACTTCAAAAGTCTTCCAACGACCACGTATGTAGACGGCGAAGCCGGAACCGGGGTTTTAAGGGGCGGAGCCCCTTAACGAGCGCGCGCAGCGCAGCGAGTTTTATTTCTAGAAACAGATTTTAGGTCCGATGTGAGAAAAATGAAAAATGTCACTCAAGAATTAAATTTTATTTCTAGAAACAGATTTTCAGTCCGGATTGAGAAAAATGCAAAATGTCACACCAGAATTAAATTTTATTACTAGATAGAGAATTTCAGTGTGATGTGAGAAAAATGCAAAAATAGAGTCCAAGAGTGTATTTTATTTCTAGAAACAGATTTTAGGTCCGATGTGAGAAAAATGCAAAATGTCACACCAGAATTAAATTTTATTACTAGAGAGAGAATTTCAGTGCGATGTGAGAAAAATGCAAAAATAGAGTCCAAGAGTGTATTTTATTTCTAGAATCAGATTTGGGGTCCGATGTGAGAAAAATGAAAAATGTCACTCCAGAATTAAATTTTATTTCTAGAAACAGATTTTCAGTCCGGAGTGAGAAAAATGCAAAATGTCACACCAGAATTAAATTTTATTACTAGAGAGAGAATTTCAGTGCGATGTGAGAAAAATGCAAAAATAGAGTCCAAGACTGTATTTTATTTCTAAAAACAGATTTTAGGTCCGATGTGAGAAAAATGAAAAATGTCACTCAAGAATTAAGTTTTATTTCTAGAAACAGATTTTCAGTCCGGAGTGAGAAAAAATGCAAAATGTCACACCAGAATTAAATTTTATTACTAGAGAGAGAATTTCAGTGCGATGTGAGAAAAATGCAAAAATAGAGTCCAAGAGTGTATTTTATTTCTAGAATCAGAATTTAGGTCCGATGTGAGAAAAATGAAAAATGTCACTCCAGAATTAAATTTTATTTCTAGAAACAGATTTTCAGTCCGGAGTGAGAAAAATGAAAAATGTCACACCAGAATTAAATTTTATTACTAGAGAGAGAATTTCAGTGCGATGTGAGAAAAATGCAAAAATAGAGTCCAAGAGTGTATTTTATTTCTAGAAACAGATTTAAGGTCCGATGTGAGAAAAATGAAAAATGTCACTCCAGAATTAAATTTTATTTCTAGAAACAGATTTTCAGTACGGAGTGAGAAAAATGCAAAATGTCACACCAGAATTAAATTTCATTACTATAGAGAATTTCAGTGCGATGTGAGAAAAATGCAAAAATAGAGTCCAAGAGTGTATTTTATTTCTAGAATCAGATTTTAGGTCCGATGTGAGAAAAAAGAAAAATGTCACTCCAGAATTTAATTTTATTTCTAGAAACAGATTTTCAGTCCGGAGTGAGAAAAATGAAAAATGTCACACCAGAATTAAATTTTATTACTAGAGAGAGAATTTCAGTGCGATGTGAGAAAAATGCAAATATAGAGTCCAAGAATGTATTTTATTTCTAGAAACAGATTTTAGGTCCGATGTGAGGAAAATGAAAAATGTCACTCCAGAATTAAATTTTATTTCTAGAAACAGATTTTCAGTCCGGAGTGAGAATAATGAAAAATGTCACACCAGAATTAAATTTTATTTCTAGAAACAGATTTTCAGTCCGGAGTGAGAAAAATTAAAAAATGTCACTCCAGAATTAAATTTTATTTCTAGAAACAGATTTCAGTCCGGAGTGAGAAAAATGCAAAATGTCACACCAGAATTAAATTTTATTACTAGAGAGAGAATTTCAGTGCGATGTGAGAAAAATGCAAAAATAGAGTCCAAGAGTGTATTTTATTTCTAGAATCAGATTTTAGGTCCGATGTGAGGAAAATGAAAAATGTCACTCAAGAATTAAATTTTATTTCTAGAAACAGATTTTCAGTCCGGAGTGAGAAAAATGCAAAATGTCACTCCAGAATTAAATTTTATTACTAGAGAGAGAATTTCAGTGCGATGTGAGAAAAATGCAAAAATAGAGTCCAAGAGGGTATTTCATTTCTATAAACAGATTTTAGGTCCGATGTGAAAAAAATGCAAAATGTCACTCCAGAATTAAATTTTATTTCTAGAAACAGATTTTCAGTCCGGAGTGAGAAAAATGAAAAATGTCACACCAGAATTAAATTTTATTTCTAGAAACAGATTTTCAGTCCGGAGTGAGAAAATTTAAAATGTCACTCCAGAATTAAATTTTATTTCTAAAAACAAATTTTCAGTCCGGAGTGAGAAAAATGAAAAATGTCACACCAGAATAAAATTTTATTACTAGAGAGAGAATTTCAGTGCGATGTGAGAAAAATGCAAAAATAGAGTCCAAGAGTGTATTTTATTTCTAGAAACAGATTTTAGGTCCGATGTGAGAAAAAATGAAAAATGTCACTCCAGAATTGAATTTTATTTCTAGAAACAGATTTTCAGGCCGGAGTGAGAAAAATGCAAAATGTAACACCAGAATTAAATTTTATTACTAGAGAGAGAATTTCAGTGCGATGTGAGAAAAATGCAAAAAAAGAGTCCAAGAGTGTATTTTATTTCTAGAAACAGATTTTAGGTCCGATGTGAGAAAAATGAAAAATGTCACTCCAGAATTAAATTTTATTTCTAGAAACAGATTTTCAGTCCGATGTGAGAAAAATGCAAAATGTCACACCAGAATTAAATTTCATTACTATAGAGAGAATTTCAGTGCGATGTGAGAAAAATGCAAAAATAGAGTCCAAGAGTGTATTTTATTTCTAGAAACAGATTTTAGGTCCGATGTGAGAAAAATGAAAAATGTCACTCAAGAATTAAATGTTATTTCTAGAGACAGATTTTCAGTCCGGAGTGAGAAAAATGCAAAATGTCACTCCAGAATTAAATTTTATTACTAGAGAGAGAATTTCAGTGCGATGTGAGAAAAATGCAAAAATAGAGTCCAAGAGTGTATTTTATTTCTAGAAACAGATTTTAGGTCCGATGTGAGAAAAATGAAAAATGTCACACCAGAATTAAATTTTATTACTAGAGAGAGAATTTCAGTGCGATGTGAGAAAAAATGCAAAAATAGAGTCCAATGGTGTATTTTATTTCTAGAATCAGATTTTAGGTCCGATGTGAGAAAAATGAAAAATGTCACTCCAGAATTAAATTTTATTCTAGAAACAGATTTTCAGTCCGGAGTGAGATAAATGAAAAATGTCACACCAGAATCAAATTTTATTACTAGAGAGAGAATTTCAGTGCATGTGAGAAAAATGCAAATATAGACGTCCCAAGACTGTATTTTATTTCTAGAAACAGATTTTAGGTCCGATGTGAGAAAAATGAAAAAATGTCACTCAAGAATTAAATTTTATTTCTAGAAACAGATTTTCAGTCCGGAGTGAGAAAAATGCAAAATGTCACACCAGAATTAAATTTTATTACTAGAGAGAGAATTTCAGTGTGATGTGAGAAAAATGCAAAAATAGAGACCAAGAGTGTATTTTATTTCTAGAAACAGATTTTAGGTCCGATGTGAGAAAAATGCAAAATGTCACACCAGAATTAAATTTTATTACTAGAGAGAGAATTTCAGTGCGATGTGAGAAAAATGCAAAAATAGAGTCCAAGAGTGTATTTTATTTCTAGAATCAGATTTTAGGTCCGATGTGAGAAAAATGAAAAATGTCACTCCAGAATTAAATTTTATTTCTAGAAACAGATTTTCAGTCCGGAGTGAGAAAAATGCAAAATGTCACACCAGAATTAAATTTTATTACTAGAGAGAGAATTTCAGTGCGATGTGAGAAAAATGCAAAAATAGAGTCCAAGACTGTATTTTATTTCTAGAAACAGATTTTAGGTCCGATGTGAGAAAAATGAAAAATGTCACTCAAGAATTAAGTTTTATTTCTAGAAACAGATTTTCAGTCCGGAGTGAGAAAAATGAAAAATGTCACACCAGAATTAAATTTTATTACTAGAGAGAGAATTTCAGTGCGATGTGAGAAAAATGCAAAAATAGAGTCCAAGAGTGTATTTTATTTCTAGAAACAGATTTAAGGTCCGATGTGAGAAAAATGAAAAATGTCACTCCAGAATTAAATTTTATTTCTAGAAACAGATTTTCAGTCCGGAGTGAGAAAAATGAAAAATGTCACACCAGAATTAAATTTTATTACTAGAGAGAGAATTTCAGTGCGATGTGAGAAAAATGCAAAAATAGAGTCCAAGAGTGTATTTTATTTCTAGAATCAGATTTTAGGTCCGATGTGAGAAAAAAGAAAAATGTCACTCCAGAATTTAATTTTATTTCTAGAAACAGATTTTCAGTCCGGAGTGAGAAAAATGAAAAATGTCACACCAGAATTAAATTTTATTACTAGAGAGAGAATTTCAGTGCGATGTGAGAAAAATGCAAATATAGAGTCCAAGAATGTATTTTATTTCTAGAAACAGATTTTAGGTCCGATGTGAGAAAAATGAAAAATGTCACTCCAGAATTAAATTTTATTTCTAGAAACAGATTTTCAGTCCGGGGTGAGAAAAATGCAAAATGTCACACCAGAATTAAATTTTATTACTAGAGAGAGAATTTCAGTGCGATGTGAGAAAAATGCAAAAATAGAGTCCAAGACTGTATTTTAATTCTAGAAACAGATTTTAGGTCCGATGTGAGAAAAATGAAAAATGTCATTCAAGAATTAAATTTTATTTCTAGAAACAGATTTTCAGTCCGGAGTGAGAAAAATGCAAAATGTCACACCAGAATTAAATTTTATTACTTGAGAGAGAATTTCAGTGCGATGTGATTAAAAATGCAAAAATAGAGTCCAAGAGTGTATTTTATTTCTAGAATCAGATTTTAGGTCCGATGTGAGGAAAATGAAAAATGTCACTCCAGAATTAAATTTTATTTCTAGAAACAGATTTTCAGTCCGGAGTGAGAAAAATGAAAAATGTCACACCAGAATTAAATTTTATTACTAGAGAGAGAATTTCAGTGCGATGTGAGAAAAATGCAAAAATAGAGTCCAAGAGTGTATTTTATTTCTAGAAACAGATTTTAGGTCCGATATGAGAAAAATGAAAAATGTCACTCCAGAATTAAATTTTATTTCTAGAAACAGATTTTCAGTCCGGAGTGAGAAAAATGAAAAATGTCACACCAGAATTAAATTTTATTTCTAGAAACAGATTTTCAGTCCGGAGTGAGAAAAATTAAAAAATGTCACTCCAGAATTAAATTTTATTTCTAGAAACAGATTTTCAGTCCGGAGTGAGAAAAATGCAAAATGTCACACCAGAATTAAATTTTATTACTAGAGAGAGAATTTCAGTGCGATGTGAGAAAAATGCAAAAATAGAGTCCAAGAGTGTATTTTATTTCTAGAAACAGATTTTAGGTCCGATGTGAGAAAAATGAAAAATGTCACTCCAGAATTAAATTTTATTTCTAGAAACAGATTTTCAGTCCGGAGTGAGAAAAATGCAAAATGTCACTCCAGAATTAAATTTTATTACTAGAGAGAGAATTTCAGTGCGATGTGAGAAAAATGCAAAAATAGAGTCCAAGAGTGTATTTTATTTCTAGAAACAGATTTTAGGTCCGATGTGAGGAAAATGAAAAATGTCACTCAAGAATTAAATTTTATTTCTAGAAACAGATTTTCAGTCCGGAGTGAGAAAAATGCAAAATGTCACTCCAGAATTAAATTTTATTACTAGAGAGAGAATTTCAGTGCGATGTGAGAAAAATGCAAAAATAGAGTCCAAGAGGGTATTTCATTTCTATAAACAGATTTTAGGTCCGATGTGAGAAAAATGCAAAATGTCACTCCAGAATTAAATTTTATTTCTAGAAACAGATTTTCAGTCCGGAGTGAGAAAAATGAAAAATGTCACACCAGAATTAAATTTTATTTCTAGAAACAGATTTTCAGTCCGGAGTGAGAAAAATGAAAAATGTCACACCAGAATTAAATTTTATTACTAGAGAGAGAATTTCAGTGCGATGTGAGAAAAATGCAAAAATAGAGTCCA
The DNA here is from genome assembly GCF_921293095.1 of Ischnura elegans. Classification (NCBI taxonomy): domain Eukaryota; kingdom Metazoa; phylum Arthropoda; class Insecta; order Odonata; family Coenagrionidae; genus Ischnura; species Ischnura elegans. Next base: position 20,708 of record NW_025791709.1, read on the forward strand.
AGAGTGTATTTTATTTCTAGAAACAGATTTTAGGTCCGATGTGAGAAAAATGAAAAATGTCACTCCAGAATTAAATTTTATTTCTAGAAACAGATTTTCAGGCCGGAGTGAGAAGAATGCAAAATGTCACACCAGAATTAAATTTCATTACTATAGAGAGAATTTCAGTGCGATGTGAGAAAAATGTAAAAATAGAGTCCAAGAGTGTATTTTATTTCTAGAATCAGATTTTAGGTCCGATGTGAGAAAAATGAAAAATGTCACTCCAGAATTAAATTTTATTTCTAGAAACAGATTTTTTTTCCGGAGTGAGAAAAATGCAAAATTTCACACCAGAATTAAATTTCATTACCATAGAGAGAATTTCAGTGCGATGTGAGAAAAATGCAAAAATAGAGTCCAAGAGTGTATTTTATTTCTATAAACAGATTTTAGGTCCGATGTGAGAAAAATGCAAAATGTCACTCCAGAATAAAATTTAATTACTAGAGAGAGAATTTCAGTGCGATGTGAGAAAAATGCAGAAATAGAGTCCAAGAGTGTATTTTATTTCTAGAAACAGATTTTAGGTCCGATGTGAGAAAAATGAAAAATGTCACTCCAGAATTAAATTTTATTACTTGAGAGAGAATTTCAGTCCGGAGTGAGAAAAATGAAAAATGTCACACCAGAATTAAATTTTATTACTAGAGAGAGAATTTCAGTGCAATGTGAGAAAAATGCAAAAATAGAGTCCAAGAGTGTATTTTATTTCTAGAAACAGATTTTAGGTCCGATGTGAGAAAAATGAAAAATGTCACACCAGAATTAAATTTTATTACTAGAGAGAGAATTTCAGTGCGATGTGAGAAAAATGCAAAAATAGAGTCCAGGAGTGTATTTTATTTCTAGAAACAGATTTTGGGTCCGATGTGAGACAAATGAAAAATATCACTCCAGAATAAAATTTTTATTTCTAGAAACAGGTTTTCAGTCCGGAGTGAGAAAAATGCAAAATGTCACACCAGAATTAAATTTTATTTCTAGAGAGAGAATTTCAGTGCGATGTGAGAAAAATGCGAAAATAGAGTCCAAGAGTGTATTTTATTTCTAGTATCAGATTTTAGGTCCGATGTGAGAAAAATGAAAAATGTCACTCCAGAATTATGTTTTATATCTAGAAACAGATTTTCAGTGCGATGTGAGAAAAATGCAAAAATAGAGTCCAAGAGTGTATTTTATTTCTAGAAACAGATTTTAGGTCCGATGTGAGAAAAATGAAAAATGTCACTCCAGAATTAAATTTTATTACTTGAGAGAGAATTTCAGTCCGGAGTGAGAAAAATGAAAAATGTCACACCAGAATTAAGTTTTATTACTAGAGAGAGAATTTCAGTGCAATGTGAGAAAAATGCAAAAATAGAGTCCAAGAGTGTATTTTATTTCTAGTATCAGATTTTAGGTCCGATGTGAGAAAAATGAAAAATGTCACTCCAGAATTAAATTTTATTACTTGAGAGAGAATTTCAGTCCGGAGTGAGAAAAATGAAAATGTCACACCAGAATTAAATTTTATTACTAGAGAGAGAATTTCAGTGCGATGTGAAAAAAATGCAAAAATAGAGTCCAAGAGTGTATTTTATTTCTAGAAACAGATTTTAGGTCCGATGTGAGAAAAATGAAAAATGTCACACCAGAATTAAATTTTATTACTAGAGAGAGAATTTCAGTGCGATGTGAGAAAAATGCAAAAATAGAGTCCAGGAGTGTATTTTATTTCTAGAAACAGATTTTAGGTCCGATGTGAGACAAATGAAAAATATCACTCCAGAATAAAATTTTTATTTCTAGAAACAGGTTTTCAGTCCGGAGTGAGAAAAATGCAAAATGTCACTCCAGAATTAAATTTTATTTCTAGAGAGAGGTTTTCAGTGCGATGTGAGAAAAATGCGAAAATAGAGTCCAAGAGTGTATTTTATTTCTAGTATCAGATTTTAGGTCCGATGTGAGAAAAATGAAAAATGTCACTCCAGAATTATGTTTTATATCTAGAAACAGATTTTCAGTGCGATGTGAGAAAAATGCAAAAATAGAGTCCAAGAGTGTATTTTATTTCTAGTAACAGATTTTCAGTCAGATGTGAGAAAAATGCAAAATGTCACACCAGAATTAAATTTTATTTCCAGAGAGAGAATTTCAGTGCGATGTGAGAAAAATGCAAAAATAGAGTCCAAGAGTGTATTTTATTTCTAGTATCAGATTTTAGGTCCGATGTGAGAAAAATGAAAAATGTCACTCCAGAATTAAATTTTATTTCTAGAAACAGATTTTCAGTCCGGAGTGAGAAAAATGCAAAATGTCACACCAGAATTAAATTTTATTACTAGAGAGAGAATTTCACTTCAATGTGAGAAAAATGCAAAAATAGAGTCCAAGAGTGTATTTTATTTCTAGAAACAGATTTTAGGTCCGATGTGAGACAAATGAAAAATATCACTCCAGAATTAAATTTTATTTCTAGAAACAGATTTTCAGTCCGGAGTGAGAAAAATGAAAAATGTCACTCCAGAATTAAATTTTATTTCTAGAAACAGATTTTCAGTCCGATGTGAGAAAAATGCAAAATGTCACACCAGAATTAAATTTTATTACTAGAGAGAGAATTTCACTTCAATGTGAGAAAAATGCAAAAATAGAGTCCAAGAGTGTATTTTATTTCTAGAAACAGATTTTAGGTCCGATGTGAGACAAATGAAAAATATCACTCCAGAATTAAATTTTATTTCTAGAAACAGATTTTCAGTCCGGAGTGAGAAAAATGAAAAATATCACTCCAGAATTAAATTTTATTTCTAGAAACAGATTTTAGGTCCGATGTGAGACAAATGAAAAATATCACTCCAGAATTAAATTTTATTTCTAGAAACAGATTTTCAGTCCGATGTGAGAAAAATGAAAAATATCACTCCAGAATTAAATTTTATTTTTAGAAACAGATTTTCAGTCCGGAGTGAGAAAAATGCAAAATGTCACACCAGAATTAAATTTTATTACTAGAGAGAGAATTTCACTTCAATGTGAGAAAAATGCAAAAATAGAGTCCAAGAGTGTATTTTATTTCTAGAAACAGATTTTAGGTCCGATGTGAGACAAATGAAAAATATCACTCCAGAATTAAATTTTATTTCTAGAAACAGATTTTCAGTCCGGAGTGAGAAAAATGAAAAATGTCACTACAGAATTAAATTTTATTTCTAGAAACAGATTTTCAGTCCGATGTGAGAAAAATGCAAAATGTCACACCAGAATTAAATTTTATTACTAGAGAGAGAATTTCAGTGCGATGTGAGAAAAATGCAAAAATAGAGTCCAAGAGTGTATTTTATTTCTAGAAACAGATTTTCAGTCCGATGTGAGAAAAATGAAAAATGTCACTCCAGAATTAAATTTTATTTCTAGAAACAGATTTTCAGTCCGGAGTGAGAAAAATGAAAAATGTCACTCCAGAATTAAATTTTATTTCTAGAAACAGATTTTCAGTCCGATGTGAGAAAAATGCAAAATGTCACACCAGAATTAAATTATATTTATTGAGAGAGAATTTCAGTGCGATGTGAGAAAAATGCAAAAATAGAGTCCAAGAGTGTATTTTATTTCTAGAAACAGATTTTAGGTCCGATGTGAGACAAATGAAAAATATCACTCCAGAATTAAATTTTATTTCTAGAAACAGATTTTCAGTCCGGAGTGAGAATAATGCAAAATGTCACACCAGAATTAAATTTTATTGCTAGAGAGAGAATTTTAGTGCGATGTGAGAAAAATGCAAAAATAGAGTCCAAGAGTGTATTTTATTTCTAGAAACAGATTTTCAGTCCGATGTGAGAAAAATGAAAAATATCACTCCAGAATAAATTTTTTTTCTAGAAACAGATTTTCAGTCCGGAGTGAGAAAAATGAAAAATGTCACTCCAGAATTAAATTTTATTTCTAGAAACAGATTTTCAGTCCGATGTGAGAAAAATGCAAAATGTCACTCCAGAATTAAATTTTATTACTAGAGAGAGAATTTCAGTGCGATGTGAGAAAAATGCAAAAATAGAGTCCAAGAGTGTATTTTATTTCTAGAAACAGATTTTAGGTCCGATGTGGGACAAATGAAAAATATCACTCCAGAATTAAATTTTATTTCTAGAAACAGATTTTCAGTCCGGAGTGAGAAAAATGAAAAATGTCACTCCAGAATTAAATTTTATTTCTAGAAACAGATTTTCAGTCCGATGTGAGAAAAATGCAAAATGTCACACCAGAATTAAATTTTATTACTAGAGAGAGAATTTCAGTGCGATGTGAGAAAAATGCAAAAATAGAGTCCAAGAGTGTATTTTATTTCTAGAAACAGATTTTAGGTCCGATGTGAGACAAATGAAAAATGTCACTCCAGAATTAAGTTTTATTTCTAGAAACAGATTTTCAGTCCGGAGTGAGAAAAATGCAAAATGTCACACCAGAATTAAATTTTATTACTAGAGAGAGAATTTCAGTGCGATGTGAGAAAAATGCAAAAATAGAGTCCAAGAGTGTATTTTATTTCTAGAAACAGATTTTAGGTCCGATGTGAGAAAAATGAAAAATGTCACTCCAGAATTAAATTTTATTTCTAGAAACAGATTTTCAGTCCGGAGTGAGAAAAATGCAAAATGTCACACCAGAATTAAATTTTATAACTAGAGAGAGAATTTCAGTGCGATGTGAGAAAAATGCAAAAATAGAGTCCAAGAGTGTATTTTATTTCTAGAAACAGATTTTAGGTCCGATGTGAGAAAAATGAAAAATGTCACTCCAGAATTAAATTTTATTTCTAGAAACAGATTTTCAGTCCGGAGTGAGAAAAATGCAAAATGTCACACCAGAATTAAATTTTATAACTAGAGAGAGAATTTCAGTGCGATGTGAGAAAAATGCAAAAATAGAGTCCAAGAGTGTATTTTATTTCTAGAAACAGATTTTAGGTCCGATGTGAGAAAAATGAAAAATGTCACTCCAGAATTAAATTTTATTTCTAGAAACAGATTTTCAGTCCGGAGTGAGAAAAATGCAAAATGTCACACCAGAATTAAATTTTATAACTAGAGAGAGAATTTCAGTGCGATGTGAGAAAAATGCAAAAATAGAGTCCAAGAGTGTATTTTATTTCTAGAAACAGATTTTAGGTCCGATGTGGGACAAATGAAAAATATCACTCCAGAATTAAATTTTATTTCTAGAAACAGATTTTCAGTCCGGAGTGAGAAAAATGAAAAATGTCACTCCAGAATTAAATTTTATTTCTAGAAACAGATTTTCAGTCCGATGTGAGAAAAATGCAAAATGTCACACCAGAATTAAATTTTATTACTAGAGAGAGAATTTCAGTGCGATGTGAGAAAAATGCAAAAATAGAGTCCAAGAGTGTATTTTATTTCTAGAAACAGATTTTAGGTCCGATGTGAGACAAATGAAAAATGTCACTCCAGAATTAAGTTTTATTTCTAGAAACAGATTTTCAGTCCGGAGTGAGAAAAATGCAAAATGTCACACCAGAATTAAATTTTATTACTAGAGAGAGAATTTCAGTGCGATGTGAGAAAAATGCAAAAATAGAGTCCAAGAGTGTATTTTATTTCTAGAAACAGATTTTAGGTCCGATGTGAGAAAAATGAAAAATGTCACTCCAGAATTAAATTTTATTTCTAGAAACAGATTTTCAGTCCGGAGTGAGAAAAATGCAAAATGTCACACCAGAATTAAATTTTATAACTAGAGAGAGAATTTCAGTGCGATGTGAGAAAAATGCAAAAATAGAGTCCAAGAGTGTATTTTATTTCTAGAAACAGATTTTAGGTCCGATGTGAGAAAAATGAAAAATGTCACTAAATTTTATTTCTAGAAACAGATTTTCAGTCCGGAGTGAGAAAAATGCAAAATGTCACACCAGAATTAAAATTTTATTGCTAGAGAGAGAATTTCAGTGCGATGTGAGAAAAATGCAAAAATAGAGTCCAAGAGTGTATTTTATTTCTAGTAACAGATTTTAGGTCCGATGTGAGAAAAATGAAAAATGTCACTCCAGAATTAGGTTTTATTATTAGAGAGAGAATTTCAGTCCGGAGTGAGAAAAATGAAAAATGTCACACCAGAATTAAATTTTATTACTAGAGAGAGAATTTCAGTGCGATGTGAGAAAAATGCAAAAATAGAGTCCAAGAGTGTATTTTATTTCTAGAAACAGATTTTAGGTCCGATGTGAGAAAAATGAAAAATGTCACTCCAGAATTAAATTTTATTTCTAGAAACAGATTTTCATTCCGGAGTGAGAAAAATGAAAAATGTCACACCAGAATTAAATTTTATTACTAGAGAGAGAATTTCAGTGCGATGTGAGAAAAATGCAAAAATAGAGTCCAGGAGTGTATTTTATTTCTAGAAACAGATTTTAGGTCCGATGTGAGAAAAATGAAAAATGTCACTCCAGAATTAAATTTTATTTCTAGAAACAGATTTTCAGTCCGGAGTGAGAAAAATGCAAAATTTCACACCAGAATTATTCCAGAAATAAGGAACATTAATATAATTTATTAATGTTTCTTATTTCTTTTTTTCCTTTTTCTCTTTTTTCCTCATTTCTTTATTTCATTATTTCCTTTTTTCTTTCTTCCTTATTTTTTTATTTCCTTTTTTTTCCTTTTTCCTCTTTTCTTTATTTCATTATTTCTTTTTTCTTCATTTCTTAATTTCCTTTTTTTCCTTATTTCTTTATTACTCTTTTTTCCTTTTTTATTATTTCCTTATTTCCTCATTTCCTTTTTTCCACATTCTCTTTTTTCCTTATTATTTTATTTCCTTTTTCCTCATTTCCTTATGTCGTTTTTACCCCATTTCTTTATTTCCCTTTTCACCTATTTCTTTATTTCCTTTTTTCACTATTTTTTTTTCCTTTTTTTTCCTTTTTCTTTATTTTTTATTTCCTTATTTCTTTATATCTTTTTATCATTTTCTCCTTATTTTTTTATTTACTTTTTTCCTTATATCTTTATTTCCTTATTTTTTCTTTCCTTTTTTCCTTATTTCTTTATTTCCTTTTTTCATATTTTTCCTTTTTTCCTAATTTTTTTATTTCCTTTTTACCTCATTTCATTATTTCCTTTTTTCCTTTTTCTTATTGTTTATTACCTTTTTTCTTTTTTTCCTCATATATTTATGTCCTTTCTTCCTTATTTAATTATTTCCTTATTTCCTTTTTTCCTATTTTCCTTATTTCGATTTTTCATTTTTTCCTCATTTCTTTATTTCTTTTTTTCCTTTTTTCCTTGTTTCTTTATTTCTATTTTTCCTCTTTTCCACATTTCTTTATTTCTTTTTTCCTTTTTTCCACATTTCTGTATTTCCTTTTTTCCTTTTCTTTATTTCTTAATTTCCTTTTTTTTGTTTTTCACCTTATATGTTTATTTCATTTTTTCCTAATTTTTCATTACCATTTTTTCTTAGTTCCTTATTTATTTATTTCCTTTTTTCAATTTTTCCTTATTTTTTTATTCCTTTTTTCCTTATTTCATTATTTCCTTTTATCCTTTTTCCATATTTTTCCTTTTTTCCTTTTTTCCTCATTTATTAATTCCCTTTTCTTCGTTTTTCTATATTGCTTTATTTCCTTTTTTTCTTACATGTTTATTTCCTATTTTCCTTTTTTTATTATTTCCTTTTTTCCTATTTTCCTTATTTCATATTTTTCCTTTTTTCTTTATTTTTTTATTTCTTTTTTTTCCTAATTTCCTATTTTCCTTATTTCCTTTTTTCCTCTTTTCTTTATTTCATTTTTCTTTTTTTCCTCATTTCTGTATTCCCTTTTTTCCTAATTTCTTTATTTCCTTATTTCCTTTTCTTCTCATTTCTGTATTTCCTTTTTCCTCATTTCTTTATTTCCATTTTTCCTTATTTCTTAATTACCTTTTTTTCCTTTTTTTCGTATTTCTTCATTTCCTTATTTTCTTTTTTCCTAATTTCTTTATTTCCTTTGTTCCTTATTTCTTTATTACTTTTTTTCATTTATTCCTTCTTTCTTTATTAACTTTTATCCTTTTTCCTTATTTCATTTTTTCCTCATTTCTTTATTTCCTTATTTCTCTCTTTCGTCATTTCTTTATTTCCTTTTTTCCTTATTTCTTAATTTCTTTTTTTACTTTTTTCTTTATTTCCTTTTTTCCTTTTCACTTAATTCCTTTTTTCCTCATTTCTTTGTTTACTTTTTTCTTTATTTCATTATTTTTTTCTTTTCATCTTTCCTTTTTTACTTATTTCTTTATTTCCCTTTTTTCTAGTTTCCTTATTTCCTTTTTCCTCATTTCTTTATTTCCTTATACCTTCTTTCTTATTTTCCTTATTTCTTTATTTCCTTTTTTCTTTTTTTATTACACTATTTCCGTTTTTCCTTTTTTCTTTATTTTTTTATTTCTTTTTCCCTCATTTCATTATTTCCTCTCTTACTTTTTTCCCTATTTCTTTTTTTCCTTTTTTCCCTTTTTCTTATTTTTTTATTTTACTTTTTTCCTAATTTCTGTATTCCATTTTTTCCTTTTTTCTTCTATTCTTTATTTCCTTTTTTCTTCATTTCTATATTTCTTTCTTTTTCTTTTTTATTTATTTCCTTTTGTCATTTTTTCAAAAATTCGTTTTTTTCCTTTTATCATTATTCTTTTTTTTCCTTATATCTTTATTTACTTTTTTTCTTTCTTTCCTCATTTCTTCATTTCCTTTTTTCTTTATTCCTTTATTTCCATTTTTATTTATTTCCTTTTTTCTCATTTTTTTATTTCCCTTTTTCCTAATTTCTTTATTTCCTTTTTTCTTCATTTCTTTATTTTTTCTATTTTCTTTGTTTCCTTTTTCCCTTTTTTCCTTATTTTTTCATCCTTTTTCCTTATTTCTTTTCTTCTTTATATAAGTTTTTTTCCTCATTTCTTTATTTCCTTAATTCCTTTTTTCCTATTTTCTTTATTTCCTTTATTCCTTTTTTCCTCGTTTCTTTATTTCCTTATTTTCTTTTTTCCTTTTCTCCTTATTTCCTTTTGTCCTTATATGTTTATTTCCTTTTTCCCTCATGTCTTCATTTCCTTTTTTCCCTTTTTCTTCATTTCTGTATTTCCTTTTTTCCTCATTTCGTTATTTCCCTATTTTCCATTTTTCATGATATGTTTATTGCCTTTTTTCCTTATTACCTTTTTTCCTCATTTCTTTATTATTTCCTTTTTTCCTCAGTTCCTTATTCGTTTTTTTCTCATTTCTTAATTTTCGTTTTTACCTTATTTCTTTATTTCCTTTTTCCCATTTCTATTTATTTCCCTTTCTCCCTTTTCATTATTTCATTATTTCCTTTTTCCTTTCTCTCCTTATATATTTTATACTTTTTTCATCATTTCTTTATTTACTTTTTTCATTTTTTCCTTAATTTTTATTTCCCTTTTTATCTTTTTTCGTCATTTTTTTATTTCCTTTTTTCCTCATTTTTTTATTTCCTTTTTACCTCATTTCTGTATTTCCTTTTTTTATCATTTCTTTATTTCCTTTTTTGTATTTTTTTATTTCCTTTTTTCTTTATTTCTTTATTACATTTACCCTTTTTTTCTTTATTTCCTATCACTTTTTTTCTAGTTTCTTTATTTCCTTTCTTCCTCATTTCGTTATTTCGTTTTTTCCTTTTTTTATTTCATTGTTTTCCGTTTTTCCTTTTCTCTATATTTCATATATTCCCTTTTTTCCTTATGTTTTTATTTCCTTTTTCCCTCATTTCATTATTTCCTTTCTTACTTTTTTCCCTATTTCTTTATTTCCTATTTTCCTTTTTTCTTTTTTTTATTTCCTTTTTTCTTTTTTTTTTTCCTTTTTACTTTTTTCCTTATTTCTTTATTCCATTATTTCCTTTTTTCTTCTATTCTTTATTTCCTTTTTTTCTTCATTTCTATATTTCTTCTTTTTTCTTTTTTATTTATTTCCATTTGTCATTTTTTCAAAAATTCCTTATTTTTTTATCTTTATTCTTTTTTTCCTTATATCATTATTTACTTTTTTCCTTTCTTTGCTCATTTCTTCATTTCCTTTTTTCTTTATTCCTTTATTTTCATTTTTCTTTATTTTCTTTTTCTCATTTTTTTATTTCCCTTTTTCCTCATTTCTTTATTTCCTTTTTTTCTCATTTCTTTATTTTTTCTATTTTCTTTGTTTCCTTTTTCCCTTTTTTCCTTATTTTTTATCCTTTTTTCCTTATTTCTTTACTTCTTTATATCCTTTTTTCCTCATTTATTTATTTTCTTTTTTCCTCATTTCTTTATTTCCTTCTTTCCTTATTTCTTTATTACCTTTTCATCCTTTTTTCCTTTTTTCCTAGTTTCTGTTTTTTATTATTTCCGTTCTTCCTTATTTTTTTCCCTTTTTTCCTAATTTTTTTATTTCTGTTTTTCCTTATTTCTTTATTTCTTTTTATCCTATTCTCTTTATTTCCTTTTTTCCTCATTTCTTAATTTCCTTTTTTTCCTTTTTCCTTATTCCCTTTTCTCCTTAAATATTTATAACCTTTTTCCCTTATTTCTTTTTTTTCTTTTTTCCTCATGTCTTTATATCCTTTTTTCCCTTTTTTGCTCATTTCTGTATTTCCTTTTTTCCTCATTTCGTTATTTTCTTATTTCCTTTTTTCCTGATTTCTTTATTTCCTTATTTCAGTATTTATTTTTTTCCTATTTTCTTTTTTTCCTTAATTTCCTTTTTTCCCCATTCCTTTTACATTTCCTTGTATCCTTATTTCTTTATTATTTCCATATTTCCTTATTATTTTATTCCCTCATTTCTGTATTTTCTTATGTGCTTTTCTCCTCATTTCTTTATTTCATTTTTTTCCTTTTTTCCTAATTTATTTATTTCTTTTTTTCCTTTTTTCCTTATTTTTATATTTCTTTTTTCTTTTTCCCTCATTTCTGTATTTCCTTTTTTCCTCATTTCTTTATTTCTTTTTTCCTCTTTTTTCTAATGTCTTTATTTCTTTTTTTTTCTCATTTCTTTATTTCCTTTTTTCCTTTTGTCCTCATTTCTTTTTTTCCTTATTTCCTTTTTTCCTAATTTCTTTCTATTCCTTTTTTCCTTATTTATTTATTGCATATTTTCCCTTTTTCCTTATTTTCTTTATTACTCATTTTTTTAACATTACCTTTTTTCCTTATTTCGTTATTTCCTTTTTTCCTCAATTCCTTATGTCGTTTTTTCCTCATTTCTTTATTTCCTATTTTCCTTATTTTGTTTTTTCCTCATTTATTTATTTCCATATTTACCTTATTTCTTTATTTCCTTTTTCCCTTATTCCTTAATTTCCTTTTTTTCCTTTTTCCTAATTGCTTATTTCCTTTTTTTCTTTTTTTATTATGTTTATTATTTCTTTTATTCCTTATTCCATTATTTCCTTATTTACTTCTTTCCTAATGTCTTTATTTCATTTTTTCTTTGTTCCCAATTTTTTATCTACTTTTTTTCATTTTTTCCTTCTTTCTTTCCTACCTTTTTTCTTATTTCTTTATTTCATTTTTTCATATTTTTCCTTTTTTCCTTATTTTATTGCATCCTTATTTCTTTTTTTCCTTTTTTGCCTTATTTCATTTTTTCCTTATTTCTTTATTTCATTTTTTGCATATTTCTATATTTCATGTTTTTCATATTATTTCTTTTTTCTTATTTTTTTTATTTTTTTGTCTTTTTTCCTTATTTATTTTTTTCCTTTTTTTCTTTGTTCCTTAAATCTTTATTTCCTTTTTCATTTTTTCCTCATTTCTTTATTTCCCTTTTTTTCTTTTTTTCCTTATTACTTTATTTCCTTTTTTACTCATTTCCTTATTTCCTTTTTCCATATTTCTTTATTTTCTTTTTTCCTTATTACCTTATTTCATTATTTCCTTATTTCCTACTTTCCTTATTTCTTTTTTTCCTTTTTTTCTTTTTTTCTTTATTTCTTTGTTTTTTCCTTATTTCATATTTTTCTTTTTTTCCTTATTTTTTTTTCCTTTTTCCCTCATTTCTTTATTTACTTTTTTTATTTTCCCTATTTCTTTATTTCCATTTTCCTTTTTCTTTATTTCTTCATTTCCTTTTTTTCTTTATTTCTTTATTTCATTATTTCTTTTCTTCATCATTTCTTAATTTCCTATATTACTCATTTCTATATTTCCTTTTTTCCTTATTTATGTATTTCTTTCCTTTTTTCAATATTTCGTTTTTTCTTCATTTCCTTATTTTTTTCTTTTTTCCTCATTACTTTATTTCCTTTTTTCCTCATTTCTATATTTCCTTTCTTCCTTTTTTATTTTTTTCCTTTTTTCCTTTTTCCCCTTTTTCGTTTTTTCCTCATTTTTTTCCTTTTTTCCTCATTTCTATATTTCCCTTTTTTCCTTATTTCTTTTTTATTACCTTTTTTCCTTATTTCATTTTTTCCTTTTTTCCTTATTTCATTATTATCTTATTTCCTTCCTTTTTTCCTCATTTCTTTATTTCCTCTTTTCTTTATTTCTTTGTATCCTTTTTTCCTTATTTCTAATTTTTCCTTTTTTCCCTATTTCTTTATTTCATTTCTTCGTTTGCTCCTTATTTCTGTATTTCCTTTTTTCCATATTTATTTATTTCCTTATGTATTAACTTCCTTTTAACTCATTTCTGTATTTCCTTTTTTCCCTATTTCTCTATTTCCATTTTCCGCATATTTTTATATCCTTTTTTCTTTTTTCCTTTTTTCTTATATCTTTTTTTCCTCCGTTTTGCTTTTTTTCTTTCCTTTTTCCCTCATTTCTTAACTTCCTTTGTTCCTATTTTTTTTAATTTCTTCTTTTTCCCTTTTTTTATCATTTTTTCCTTATTTCATTTTTTTTATTCCTCATTACCTTTTTCCCTATTTTGTTATATGTTTTCCTTTATTTCTCATGTCCCTATGTCGTTTTTCTTCATTTATCTATTTCCTACTTTCATTATTTCCGTTTTTACCTTATTTCTTTATTTCCTTTTTCACCTATTTCTTTGTTTCCTTTTTTCCTTAAATTCTTTATTTCCATTTTTCCTTATTTCTTTATTTCCCCTTTTTTCCTTTTTCAATATTTTTTTCTTTCCTTATTTCCTTTTTCTCCTTATATTTTTATTTCCTTTTTTCCTCATTTATTTATTTCCTTTTTTTCTTTTTCCTAATTTCTTTATTTCCTTTTTTCCTCTTTCCTCATTTATTTATTTCCTTTTTGCCTTTTTTCCTCATTTCTTTTATTCCTTTTTTCCTTTTTCCTTATTTATTTATATCTTTTTTTCTTATGATAATTTCCTTATTTCCTTTCATCCTTATTTCCTATTTTCCTCATTTTTGTATCTCCTTTATCCTTTTTTCCTTATTTCTTTATTTCCTTTATCCTCATTTCCTTATTTCTTTTTTTCCTCATTTCTTAATTTCCTTCTTTCCTTATTTCCTTTATTCCTTTTTCCTCATTTCCTTTTTCCTACTTTCCTTTTTTCCTTATTTGCTTTTTTCCTTATTTCCTTTATCCTCATTTCCTTAATTCTTTTTTTTCCTCGTTTCTTAATTTCCTTTATTCCTTTTTCCTTA
>NW_025791710.1:0-56965 GCF_921293095.1 Ischnura elegans
CTCAAAAAAGTCAAAAATCACACTATCTCAAAAATCCCTGTTTAACTAACGAAAACCATGGCGACAGTTTTAATACGTTCTATAACAAAGACACAATGCTATTTGAATGCTACCGTGATCATATTTTCGATCGCAGTGTGGAATGCAAATTTAAAAATATCACGTTGGAACGTAAGAATTCTGATCTGAACGAAAAATGACTGTCGCAAATATCGTTGATACATGAAAAATGTCACGTAAGGCAGTATGAGGACCTTAATCGACTAGGATTTAAACATATTTGATCGTTCTCGCATTCATATTGATCACTTTATTGTCTCATGTAAGTTAAGCGATATCCCATTCAAATGGGGAGTCACTCAAAAAAGTCAAAAATCAGACTATCTCAAAAATCCCTGTTTAACTAACGAAAACCATGGCGACAGTTTTAATACGTTCTATAACAAAGACACAATGCTATTTGAATGCTACCGTGATCATATTTTCGATCGCAGTGTGGAATGCAAATTTAAAAATATCACGTTGGAACGTAAGAATTCTGATCTGAACGAAAAAATGACTGTCGCAAATATCGTTGATACATGAAAAATGTCACGTAAGGCAGTATGAGGACCTTAATTGACTAGGATTTAAACATATTTGATCGTTCTCGCATTCATATTGATCACTTTAATGTCTCATGTAAGTTAAGCAATATCCCATTCAAATGGGGAGTCACTCAAAAAAGTCAAAAATCAGACTATCTCAAAAATCCCTGTTTAACTAACGAAAACCATGGCGACAGTTTTAATACGTTCTATAACAAAGACACAATGCTATTTGAATGCTCCCGTGATCATATTTTCGATCGCAGTGTGGAATGCAAATTTAAAAATGTCACGTTGGAACGTAGAATTCTGATCTGAACGAAAAAATGACTGTCGCAAATATCGTTGATACATGAAAAATGTCACGTAAGGCAGTATGAGGACCTTAATTGACTAGGATTTAAACATATTTGATCGTTCTCGCATTCATATTGATCACTTTAATGTCTCATGTAAGTTAAGCGATATCCCATTCAAATGGGGAGTCACTCAAAAAAGTCAAAAATCACACTATCTCAAAAATCCCTGTTTAACTAACGAAAACCATGGCGACAGTTTTAATACGTTCTATAACAAAGACACAATGCTATTTGAATGCTACCGTGATCATATTTTCGATCGCAGTGTGGAATGCAAATTTAAAAATATCACGTTGGAACGTAAGAATTCTGATCTGAACGAAAAAATGACTGTCGCAAATATCGTTGATACATGAAAAATGTCACGTAAGGCAGTATGAGGACCTTAATTGACTAGGATTTAAACATATTTGATCGTTCTCGCATTCATATTGATCACTTTATTGTCTCATGTAAGTTAAGCGATATCCCATTCAAATGGGGAGTCACTCAAAAAAGTCAAAAATCAGACTATCTCAAAAATCCCTGTTTAACTAACGAAAACCATGGCGACAGTTTTAATACGTTCTATAACAAAGACACAATGCTATTTGAATGCTACCGTGATCATATTTTCGATCGCAGTGTGGAATGCAAATTTAAAAATATCACGTTGGAACGTAAGAATTCTGATCTGAACGAAAAAATGACTGTCGCAAATATCGTTGATACATGAAAAATGTCACGTAAGGCAGTATGAGGACCTTAATTGACTAGGATTTAAACATATTTGATCGTTCTCGCATTCATATTGATCACTTTAATGTCTCATGTAAGTTAAGCAATATCCCATTCAAATGGGGAGTCACTCAAAAAAGTCAAAAATCAGACTATCTCAAAAATCCCTGTTTAACTAACGAAAACCATGGCGACAGTTTTAATACGTTCTATAACAAAGACACAATGCTATTTGAATGCTACCGTGATCATATTTTCGATCGCAGTGTGGAATGCAAATTTAAAAATATCACGTTGGAACGTAAGAATTCTGATCTGAACGAAAAAATGACTGTCGCAAATATCGTTGATACATGAAAAATGTCACGTAAGGCAGTATGAGGACCTTAATTGACTAGGATTTAAACATATTTGATCGTTCTCGCATTCATATTGATCACTTTATTGTCTCATGTAAGTTAAGCGATATCCCATTCAAATGGGGAGTCACTCAAAAAAGTCAAAAATCACACTATCTCAAAAATCCCTGTTTAACTAACGAAAACCATGGCGACAGTTTTAATACGTTCTATAACAAAGACACAATGCTATTTGAATGCTACCGTGATCATATTTTCGATCGCAGTGTGGAATGCAAATTTAAAAATATCACGTTGGAACGTAAGAATTCTGATCTGAACGAAAAAATGACTGTCGCAAATATCGTTGATACATGAAAAATGTCACGTAAGGCAGTATGAGGACCTTAATTGACTAGGATTTAAACATATTTGATCGTTCTCGCATTCATATTGATCACTTTAATGTCTCATGTAAGTTAAGCGATATCCCATTCAAATGGGGAGTCACTCAAAAAAGTCAAAAATCACACTATCTCAAAAATCCCTGTTTAACTAACGAAAACCATGGCGACAGTTTTAATACGTTCTATAACAAAGACACAATGCTATTTGAATGCTACCGTGATCATATTTTCGATCGCAGTGTGGAATGCAAATTTAAAAATATCACGTTGGAACGTAAGAATTCTGATCTGAACGAAAAAATGACTGTCGCAAATATCGTTGATACATGAAAAAATGTCACGTAAGGCAGTATGAGGACCTTAATTGACTAGGATTTAAACATATTTGATCGTTCTCGCATTCATATTGATCACTTTATTGTCTCATGTAAGTTAAGCGATATCCCATTCAAATGGGGAGTCACTCAAAAAAGTCAAAAATCAGACTATCTCAAAAATCCCTGTTTAACTAACGAAAACCATGGCGACAGTTTTAATACGTTCTATAACAAAGACACAATGCTATTTGAATGCTACCGTGATCATATTTTCGATCGCAGTGTGGAATGCAAATTTAAAAATATCACGTTGGAACGTAAGAATTCTGATCTGAACGAAAAAATGACTGTCGCAAATATCGTTGATACATGAAAAATGTCACGTAAGGCAGTATGAGGACCTTAATCGACAAGGATTTAAACATATTTGATCGTTCTCGCATTCATATTGATCACTTTAATGTCTCATGTAAGTTAAGCAATATCCCATTCAAATGGGGAGTCACTCAAAAAAGTCGAAAATCAGATTATCTCAAAAATCCCTGTTTAACTAACGAAAACCATGGCGACAGTTTAAATACGTTCTATATCAAAGACACAATGCTATTTGAATGCTCCCGTGATCATATTTTCGATCGCAGTGTGGAATGCAAATTTAAAAATGTCACGTTGGAACGTAGAATTCTGATCTGAACGAAAAAATGACTGTCGCAAATATCGTTGATACATGAAAAATGTCACGTAAGGCAGTATGAGGACCTTAATTGACTAGGATTTAAACATATTTGATCGTTCTCGCATTCATATTGATCACTTTAATGTCTCATGTAAGTTAAGCGATATCCCATTCAAATGGGGAGTCACTCAAAAAAGTCAAAAATCAGACTATCTCAAAAATCCCTGTTTAACTAACGAAAACCATGGCGACAGTTTTAATACGTTCTATAACAAAGACACAATGCTATTTGAATTATCCCGTGATCATATTTTCGATCGCAGTGTGGAATGCAAATTTAAAAATGTCACGTTGGAACGTAGAATTCTGATCTGAACGAAAAAATGACTGTCGCAAATATCGTTGATACATGAAAAATGTCACGTAAGGCAGTATGAGGACCTTAATTGACTAGGATTTAAACATATTTGATCGTTCTCGCATTCATATTGATCACTTTATTGTCTCATGTAAGTTAAGCGATATCCCATTCAAATGGGGAGTCACTCAAAAAAGTCAAAAATCACACTATCTCAAAAATCCCTGTTTAACTAACGAAAACCATGGCGACAGTTTTAATACGTTCTATAACAAAGACACAATGCTATTTGAATGCTACCGTGATCATATTTTCGATCGCAGTGTGGAATGCAAATTTAAAAATATCACGTTGGAACGTAAGAATTCTGATCTGAACGAAAAAATGACTGTCGCAAATATCGTTGATACATGAAAAATGTCACGTAAGGCAGTATGAGGACCTTAATCGACTAGGATTTAAACATATTTGATCGTTCTCGCATTCATATTGATCACTTTATTGTCTCATGTAAGTTAAGCGATATCCCATTCAAATGGGGAGTCACTCAAAAAAGTCAAAAATCAGACTATCTCAAAAATCCCTGTTTAACTAACGAAAACCATGGCGACAGTTTTAATACGTTCTATAACAAAGACACAATGCTATTTGAATGCTACCGTGATCATATTTTCGATCGCAGTGTGGAATGCAAATTTAAAAATATCACGTTGGAACGTAAGAATTCTGATCTGAACGAAAAAATGACTGTCGCAAATATCGTTGATACATGAAAAATGTCACGTAAGGCAGTATGAGGACCTTAATTGACTAGGATTTAAACATATTTGATCGTTCTCGCATTCATATTGATCACTTTAATGTCTCATGTAAGTTAAGCAATATCCCATTCAAATGGGGAGTCACTCAAAAAAGTCAAAAATCAGACTATCTCAAAAATCCCTGTTTAACTAACGAAAACCATGGCGACAGTTTTAATACGTTCTATAACAAAGACACAATGCTATTTGAATGCTCCCGTGATCATATTTTCGATCGCAGTGTGGAATGCAAATTTAAAAATGTCACGTTGGAACGTAGAATTCTGATCTGAACGAAAAAATGACTGTCGCAAATATCGTTGATACATGAAAAATGTCACGTAAGGCAGTATGAGGACCTTAATTGACTAGGATTTAAACATATTTGATCGTTCTCGCATTCATATTGATCACTTTAATGTCTCATGTAAGTTAAGCGATATCCCATTCAAATGGGGAGTCACTCAAAAAAGTCAAAAATCACACTATCTCAAAAATCCCTGTTTAACTAACGAAAACCATGGCGACAGTTTTAATACGTTCTATAACAAAGACACAATGCTATTTGAATGCTACCGTGATCATATTTTCGATCGCAGTGTGGAATGCAAATTTAAAAATATCACGTTGGAACGTAAGAATTCTGATCTGAACGAAAAAATGACTGTCGCAAATATCGTTGATACATGAAAAATGTCACGTAAGGCAGTATGAGGACCTTAATCGACTAGGATTTAAACATATTTGATCGTTCTCGCATTCATATTGATCACTTTATTGTCTCATGTAAGTTAAGCGATATCCCATTCAAATGGGGAGTCACTCAAAAAAGTCAAAAATCAGACTATCTCAAAAATCCCTGTTTAACTAACGAAAACCATGGCGACAGTTTTAATACGTTCTATAACAAAGACACAATGCTATTTGAATGCTACCGTGATCATATTTTCGATCGCAGTGTGGAATGCAAATTTAAAAATATCACGTTGGAACGTAAGAATTCTGATCTGAACGAAAAAATGACTGTCGCAAATATCGTTGATACATGAAAAATGTCACGTAAGGCAGTATGAGGACCTTAATTGACTAGGATTTAAACATATTTGATCGTTCTCGCATTCATATTGATCACTTTAATGTCTCATGTAAGTTAAGCAATATCCCATTCAAATGGGGAGTCACTCAAAAAAGTCAAAAATCAGACTATCTCAAAAATCCCTGTTTAACTAACGAAAACCATGGCGACAGTTTTAATACGTTCTATAACAAAGACACAATGCTATTTGAATGCTCCCGTGATCATATTTTCGATCGCAGTGTGGAATGCAAATTTAAAAATGTCACGTTGGAACGTAGAATTCTGATCTGAACGAAAAAATGACTGTCGCAAATATCGTTGATACATGAAAAATGTCACGTAAGGCAGTATGAGGACCTTAATTGACTAGGATTTAAACATATTTGATCGTTCTCGCATTCATATTGATCACTTTAATGTCTCATGTAAGTTAAGCGATATCCCATTCAAATGGGGAGTCACTCAAAAAAGTCAAAAATCACACTATCTCAAAAATCCCTGTTTAACTAACGAAAACCATGGCGACAGTTTTAATACGTTCTATAACAAAGACACAATGCTATTTGAATGCTACCGTGATCATATTTTCGATCGCAGTGTGGAATGCAAATTTAAAAATATCACGTTGGAACGTAAGAATTCTGATCTGAACGAAAAAATGACTGTCGCAAATATCGTTGATACATGAAAAATGTCACGTAAGGCAGTATGAGGACCTTAATTGACTAGGATTTAAACATATTTGATCGTTCTCGCATTCATATTGATCACTTTATTGTCTCATGTAAGTTAAGCGATATCCCATTCAAATGGGGAGTCACTCAAAAAAGTCAAAAATCAGACTATCTCAAAAATCCTGTTTAACTAACGAAAACCATGGCGACAGTTTTAATACGTTCTATAACAAAGACACAATGCTATTTGAATGCTACCGTGATCATATTTTCGATCGCAGTGTGGAATGCAAATTTAAAAATATCACGTTGGAACGTAAGAATTCTGATCTGAACGAAAAAATGACTGTCGCAAATATCGTTGATACATGAAAAATGTCACGTAAGGCAGTATGAGGACCTTAATTGACTAGGATTTAAACATATTTGATCGTTCTCGCATTCATATTGATCACTTTAATGTCTCATGTAAGTTAAGCAATATCCCATTCAAATGGGGAGTCACTCAAAAAAGTCAAAAATCAGACTATCTCAAAAATCCCTGTTTAACTAACGAAAACCATGGCGACAGTTTTAATACGTTCTATAACAAAGACACAATGCTATTTGAATGCTACCGTGATCATATTTTCGATCGCAGTGTGGAATGCAAATTTAAAAATATCACGTTGGAACGTAAGAATTCTGATCTGAACGAAAAAATGACTGTCGCAAATATCGTTGATACATGAAAAATGTCACGTAAGGCAGTATGAGGACCTTAATTGACTAGGATTTAAACATATTTGATCGTTCTCGCATTCATATTGATCACTTTATTGTCTCATGTAAGTTAAGCGATATCCCATTCAAATGGGGAGTCACTCAAAAAAGTCAAAAATCACACTATCTCAAAAATCCCTGTTTAACTAACGAAAACCATGGCGACAGTTTTAATACGTTCTATAACAAAGACACAATGCTATTTGAATGCTACCGTGATCATATTTTCGATCGCAGTGTGGAATGCAAATTTAAAAATATCACGTTGGAACGTAAGAATTCTGATCTGAACGAAAAAATGACTGTCGCAAATATCGTTGATACATGAAAAATGTCACGTAAGGCAGTATGAGGACCTTAATTGACTAGGATTTAAACATATTTGATCGTTCTCGCATTCATATTGATCACTTTAATGTCTCATGTAAGTTAAGCGATATCCCATTCAAATGGGGAGTCACTCAAAAAAGTCAAAAATCACACTATCTCAAAAATCCCTGTTTAACTAACGAAAACCATGGCGACAGTTTTAATACGTTCTATAACAAAGACACAATGCTATTTGAATGCTACCGTGATCATATTTTCGATCGCAGTGTGGAATGCAAATTTAAAAATATCACGTTGGAACGTAAGAATTCTGATCTGAACGAAAAAATGACTGTCGCAAATATCGTTGATACATGAAAAATGTCACGTAAGGCAGTATGAGGACCTTAATTGACTAGGATTTAAACATATTTGATCGTTCTCGCATTCATATTGATCACTTTATTGTCTCATGTAAGTTAAGCGATATCCCATTCAAATGGGGAGTCACTCAAAAAAGTCAAAAATCAGACTATCTCAAAAATCCCTGTTTAACTAACGAAAACCATGGCGACAGTTTTAATACGTTCTATAACAAAGACACAATGCTATTTGAATGCTACCGTGATCATATTTTCGATCGCAGTGTGGAATGCAAATTTAAAAATATCACGTTGGAACGTAAGAATTCTGATCTGAACGAAAAAATGACTGTCGCAAATATCGTTGATACATGAAAAATGTCACGTAAGGCAGTATGAGGACCTTAATTGACTAGGATTTAAACATATTTGATCGTTCTCGCATTCATATTGATCACTTTAATGTCTCATGTAAGTTAAGCAATATCCCATTCAAATGGGGAGTCACTCAAAAAAGTCAAAAATCAGACTATCTCAAAAATCCCTGTTTAACTAACGAAAACCATGGCGACAGTTTTAATACGTTCTATAACAAAGACACAATGCTATTTGAATGCTACCGTGATCATATTTTCGATCGCAGTGTGGAATGCAAATTTAAAAATATCACGTTGGAACGTAAGAATTCTGATCTGAACGAAAAAATGACTGTCGCAAATATCGTTGATACATGAAAAATGTCACGTAAGGCAGTATGAGGACCTTAATTGACTAGGATTTAAACATATTTGATCGTTCTCGCATTCATATTGATCACTTTATTGTCTCATGTAAGTTAAGCGATATCCCATTCAAATGGGGAGTCACTCAAAAAAGTCAAAAATCACACTATCTCAAAAATCCCTGTTTAACTAACGAAAACCATGGCGACAGTTTTAATACGTTCTATAACAAAGACACAATGCTATTTGAATGCTACCGTGATCATATTTTCGATCGCAGTGTGGAATGCAAATTTAAAAATATCACGTTGGAACGTAAGAATTCTGATCTGAACGAAAAAATGACTGTCGCAAATATCGTTGATACATGAAAAATGTCACGTAAGGCAGTATGAGGACCTTAATCGACAAGGATTTAAACATATTTGATCGTTCTCGCATTCATATTGATCACTTTAATGTCTCATGTAAGTTAAGCAATATCCCATTCAAATGGGGAGTCACTCAAAAAAGTCGAAAATCAGATTATCTCAAAAATCCCTGTTTAACTAACGAAAACCATGGCGACAGTTTAAATACGTTCTATATCAAAGACACAATGCTATTTGAA
This sequence comes from Ischnura elegans, assembly GCF_921293095.1. NCBI lineage: Eukaryota > Metazoa > Arthropoda > Insecta > Odonata > Coenagrionidae > Ischnura > Ischnura elegans. The sequence goes on from NW_025791710.1 coordinate 9,077, forward strand.
TGCTCCCGTGATCATATTTTCGATCGCAGTGTGGAATGCAAATTTAAAAATGTCACGTTGGAACGTAGAATTCTGATCTGAACGAAAAAATGACTGTCGCAAATATCGTTGATACATGAAAAATGTCACGTAAGGCAGTATGAGGACCTTAATTGACTAGGATTTAAACATATTTGATCGTTCTCGCATTCATATTGATCACTTTAATGTCTCATGTAAGATAAGCGATATCCCATTCAAATGGGGAGTCACTCAAAAAAGTCAAAAATCAGACTATCTCAAAAATCCCTGTTTAACTAACGAAAACCATGGCGACAGTTTTAATACGTTCTATAACAAAGACACAATGCTATTTGAATGCTACCGTGATCATATTTTCGATCGCAGTGTGGAATGCAAATTTAAAAATATCACGTTGGAACGTAAGAATTCTGATCTGAACGAAAAATGACTGTCGCAAATATCGTTGATACATGAAAAATGTCACGTAAGGCAGTATGAGGACCTTAATTGACTAGGATTTAAACATATTTGATCGTTCTCGCATTCATATTGATCACTTTATTGTCTCATGTAAGTTAAGCGATATCCCATTCAAATGGGGAGTCACTCAAAAAAGTCAAAAATCACACTATCTCAAAAATCCCTGTTTAACTAACGAAAACCATGGCGACAGTTTTAATACGTTCTATAACAAAGACACAATGCTATTTTGAATGCTACCGTGATCATATTTTCGATCGCAGTGTGGAATGCAAATTTAAAAATATCACGTTGGAACGTAAGAATTCTGATCTGAACGAAAAAATGACTGTCGCAAATATCGTTGATACATGAAAAATGTCACGTAAGGCAGTATGAGGACCTTAATCGACAAGGATTTAAACATATTTGATCGTTCTCGCATTCATATTGATCACTTTAATGTCTCATGTAAGTTAAGCAATATCCCATTCAAATGGGGAGTCACTCAAAAAAGTCGAAAATCAGATTATCTCAAAAATCCCTGTTTAACTAACGAAAACCATGGCGACAGTTTAAATACGTTCTATATCAAAGACACAATGCTATTTGAATGCTCCCGTGATCATATTTTCGATCGCAGTGTGGAATGCAAATTTAAAAATGTCACGTTGGAACGTAGAATTCTGATCTGAACGAAAAAATGACTGTCGCAAATATCGTTGATACATGAAAAATGTCACGTAAGGCAGTATGAGGACCTTAATTGACTAGGATTTAAACATATTTGATCGTTCTCGCATTCATATTGATCACTTTAATGTCTCATGTAAGTTAAGCGATATCCCATTCAAATGGGGAGTCACTCAAAAAAGTCAAAAATCAGACTATCTCAAAAATCCCTGTTTAACTAACGAAAACCATGGCGACAGTTTTAATACGTTCTATAACAAAGACACAATGCTATTTGAATTATCCCGTGATCATATTTTCGATCGCAGTGTGGAATGCAAATTTAAAAATGTCACGTTGGAACGTAGAATTCTGATCTGAACGAAAAAATGACTGTCGCAAATATCGTTGATACATGAAAAATGTCACGTAAGGCAGTATGAGGACCTTAATTGACTAGGATTTAAACATATTTGATCGTTCTCGCATTCATATTGATCACTTTATTGTCTCATGTAAGTTAAGCGATATCCCATTCAAATGGGGAGTCACTCAAAAAAGTCAAAAATCACACTATCTCAAAAATCCCTGTTTAACTAACGAAAACCATGGCGACAGTTTTAATACGTTCTATAACAAAGACACAATGCTATTTGAATGCTACCGTGATCATATTTTCGATCGCAGTGTGGAATGCAAATTTAAAAATATCACGTTGGAACGTAAGAATTCTGATCTGAACGAAAAAATGACTGTCGCAAATATCGTTGATACATGAAAAATGTCACGTAAGGCAGTATGAGGACCTTAATCGACAAGGATTTAAACATATTTGATCGTTCTCGCATTCATATTGATCACTTTAATGTCTCATGTAAGTTAAGCGATATCCCATTCAAATGGGGAGTCACTCAAAAAAGTCGAAAATCAGATTATCTCAAAAATCCCTGTTTAACTAACGAAAACCATGGCGACAGTTTAAATACGTTCTATATCAAAGACACAATGCTATTTGAATGCTCCCGTGATCATATTTTCGATCGCAGTGTGGAATGCAAATTTAAAAATGTCACGTTGGAACGTAGAATTCTGATCTGAACGAAAAAATGACTGTCGCAAATATCGTTGATACATGAAAAATGTCACGTAAGGCAGTATGAGGACCTTAATTGACTAGGATTTAAACATATTTGATCGTTCTCGCATTCATATTGATCACTTTAATGTCTCATGTAAGTTAAGCGATATCCCATTCAAATGGGGAGTCACTCAAAAAAGTCAAAAATCAGACTATCTCAAAAATCCCTGTTTAACTAACGAAAACCATGGCGACAGTTTTAATACGTTCTATAACAAAGACACAATGCTATTTGAATTATCCCGTGATCATATTTTCGATCGCAGTGTGGAATGCAAATTTAAAAATGTCACGTTGGAACGTAGAATTCTGATCTGAACGAAAAAATGACTGTCGCAAATATCGTTGATACATGAAAAATGTCACGTAAGGCAGTATGAGGACCTTAATTGACTAGGATTTAAACATATTTGATCGTTCTCGCATTCATATTGATCACTTTATTGTCTCATGTAAGTTAAGCGATATCCCATTCAAATGGGGAGTCACTCAAAAAAGTCAAAAATCACACTATCTCAAAAATCCCTGTTTAACTAACGAAAACCATGGCGACAGTTTTAATACGTTCTATAACAAAGACACAATGCTATTTGAATGCTACCGTGATCATATTTTCGATCGCAGTGTGGAATGCAAATTTAAAAATATCACGTTGGAACGTAAGAATTCTGATCTGAACGAAAAAATGACTGTCGCAAATATCGTTGATACATGAAAAATGTCACGTAAGGCAGTATGAGGACCTTAATTGACTAGGATTTAAACATATTTGATCGTTCTCGCATTCATATTGATCACTTTATTGTCTCATGTAAGTTAAGCGATATCCCATTCAAATGGGGAGTCACTCAAAAAAGTCAAAAATCACACTATCTCAAAAATCCCTGTTTAACTAACGAAAACCATGGCGACAGTTTTAATACGTTCTATAACAAAGACACAATGCTATTTGAATGCTACCGTGATCATATTTTCGATCGCAGTGTGGAATGCAAATTTAAAAATATCACGTTGGAACGTAAGAATTCTGATCTGAACGAAAAAATGACTGTCGCAAATATCGTTGATACATGAAAAATGTCACGTAAGGCAGTATGAGGACCTTAATCGACTAGGATTTAAACATATTTGATCGTTCTCGCATTCATATTGATCACTTTAATGTCTCATGTAAGTTAAGCAATATCCCATTCAAATGGGGAGTCACTCAAAAAAGTCGAAAATCAGATTATCTCAAAAATCCCTGTTTAACTAACGAAAACCATGGCGACAGTTTAAATACGTTCTATATCAAAGACACAATGCTATTTGAATGCTCCCGTGATCATATTTTCGATCGCAGTGTGGAATGCAAATTTAAAAATGTCACGTTGGAACGTAGAATTCTGATCTGAACGAAAAAATGACTGTCGCAAATATCGTTGATACATGAAAAATGTCACGTAAGGCAGTATGAGGACCTTAATTGACTAGGATTTAAACATATTTGATCGTTCTCGCATTCATATTGATCACTTTAATGTCTCATGTAAGTTAAGCGATATCCCATTCAAATGGGGAGTCACTCAAAAAAGTCAAAAATCAGACTATCTCAAAAATCCCTGTTTAACTAACGAAAACCATGGCGACAGTTTTAATACGTTCTATAACAAAGACACAATGCTATTTGAATTATCCCGTGATCATATTTTCGATCGCAGTGTGGAATGCAAATTTAAAAATGTCACGTTGGAACGTAGAATTCTGATCTGAACGAAAAAATGACTGTCGCAAATATCGTTGATACATGAAAAATGTCACGTAAGGCAGTATGAGGACCTTAATTGACTAGGATTTAAACATATTTGATCGTTCTCGCATTCATATTGATCACTTTATTGTCTCATGTAAGTTAAGCGATATCCCATTCAAATGGGGAGTCACTCAAAAAAGTCAAAAATCACACTATCTCAAAAATCCCTGTTTAACTAACGAAAACCATGGCGACAGTTTTAATACGTTCTATAACAAAGACACAATGCTATTTGAATGCTACCGTGATCATATTTTCGATCGCAGTGTGGAATGCAAATTTAAAAATATCACGTTGGAACGTAAGAATTCTGATCTGAACGAAAAAATGACTGTCGCAAATATCGTTGATACATGAAAAATGTCACGTAAGGCAGTATGAGGACCTTAATCGACTAGGATTTAAACATATTTGATCGTTCTCGCATTCATATTGATCACTTTAATGTCTCATGTAAGTTAAGCAATATCCCATTCAAATGGGGAGTCACTCAAAAAAGTCGAAAATCAGATTATCTCAAAAATCCCTGTTTAACTAACGAAAACCATGGCGACAGTTTTAATACGTTCCTTAACAAAGACACAATGCTATTTGAATTATCCCGTGATCATATTTTCCATCGCAGTGTGGAATGCAAATTTAAAAATGTCACGTTGGAACGTAGAATTCTGATCTGAACGAAAAAATGACTGTCGCAAATATCGTTGATACATGAAAAATGTCACGTAAGGCAGTATGAGGACCTTAATTGACTAGGATTTAAACATATTTGATCGTTCTCGCATTCATATTGATCACTTTAATGTCTCATGTAAGTTAAGCGATATCCCATTCAAATGGGGAGTCACTCAAAAAAGTCAAAAATCAGACTATCTCAAAAATCCCTGTTTAACTAACGAAAACCATGGCGACAGTTTTAATACGTTCTATAACAAAGACACAATGCTATTTGAATGCTACCGTGATCATATTTTCGATCGCAGTGTGGAATGCAAATTTAAAAATATCACGTTGGAACGTAAGAATTCTGATCTGAACGAAAAAATGACTGTCGCAAATATCGTTGATACATGAAAAATGTCACGTAAGGCAGTATGAGGACCTTAATTGACTAGGATTTAAACATATTTGATCGTTCTCGCATTCATATTGATCACTTTAATGTCTCATGTAAGTTAAGCGATATCCCATTCAAATGGGGAGTCACTCAAAAAAGTCAAAAATCAGACTATCTCAAAAATCCCTGTTTAACTAACGAAAACCATGGCGACAGTTTTAATACGTTCTATAACAAAGACACAATGCTATTTGAATTATCCCGTGATCATATTTTCGATCGCAGTGTGGAATGCAAATTTAAAAATGTCACGTTGGAACGTAGAATTCTGATCTGAACGAAAAAATGACTGTCGCAAATATCGTTGATACATGAAAAATGTCACGTAAGGCAGTATGAGGACCTTAATTGACTAGGATTTAAACATATTTGATCGTTCTCGCATTCATATTGATCACTTTATTGTCTCATGTAAGTTAAGCGATATCCCATTCAAATGGGGAGTCACTCAAAAAAGTCAAAAATCACACTATCTCAAAAATCCCTGTTTAACTAACGAAAACCATGGCGACAGTTTTAATACGTTCTATAACAAAGACACAATGCTATTTGAATGCTACCGTGATCATATTTTCGATCGCAGTGTGGAATGCAAATTTAAAAATATCACGTTGGAACGTAAGAATTCTGATCTGAACGAAAAAATGACTGTCGCAAATATCGTTGATACATAAAAAATGTCACGTAAGGCAGTATGAGGACCTTAATTGACTAGGATTTAAACATATTTGATCGTTCTCGCATTCATATTGATCACTTTATTGTCTCATGTAAGTTAAGCGATATCCCATTCAAATGGGGAGTCACTCAAAAAAGTCAAAAATCACACTATCTCAAAAATCCCTGTTTAACTAACGAAAACCATGGCGACAGTTTTAATACGTTCTATAACAAAGACACAATGCTATTTGAATGCTACCGTGATCATATTTTCGATCGCAGTGTGGAATGCAAATTTAAAAATATCACGTTGGAACGTAAGAATTCTGATCTGAACGAAAAAATGACTGTCGCAAATATCGTTGATACATGAAAAATGTCACGTAAGGCAGTATGAGGACCTTAATCGACAAGGATTTAAACATATTTGATCGTTCTCGCATTCATATTGATCACTTTAATGTCTCATGTAAGTTAAGCAATATCCCATTCAAATGGGGAGTCACTCAAAAAAGTCGAAAATCAGATTATCTCAAAAATCCCTGTTTAACTAACGAAAACCATGGCGACAGTTTAAATACGTTCTATATCAAAGACACAATGCTATTTGAATGCTCCCGTGATCATATTTTCGATCGCAGTGTGGAATGCAAATTTAAAAATGTCACGTTGGAACGTAGAATTCTGATCTGAACGAAAAAATGACTGTCGCAAATATCGTTGATACATGAAAAATGTCACGTAAGGCAGTATGAGGACCTTAATTGACTAGGATTTAAACATATTTGATCGTTCTCGCATTCATATTGATCACTTTAATGTCTCATGTAAGTTAAGCGATATCCCATTCAAATGGGGAGTCACTCAAAAAAGTCAAAAATCAGACTATCTCAAAAATCCCTGTTTAACTAACGAAAACCATGGCGACAGTTTTAATACGTTCTATAACAAAGACACAATGCTATTTGAATTATCCCGTGATCATATTTTCGATCGCAGTGTGGAATGCAAATTTAAAAATGTCACGTTGGAACGTAGAATTCTGATCTGAACGAAAAAATGACTGTCGCAAATATCGTTGATACATGAAAAATGTCACGTAAGGCAGTATGAGGACCTTAATTGACTAGGATTTAAACATATTTGATCGTTCTCGCATTCATATTGATCACTTTATTGTCTCATGTAAGTTAAGCGATATCCCATTCAAATGGGGAGTCACTCAAAAAAGTCAAAAATCACACTATCTCAAAAATCCCTGTTTAACTAACGAAAACCATGGCGACAGTTTTAATACGTTCTATAACAAAGACACAATGCTATTTGAATGCTACCGTGATCATATTTTCGATCGCAGTGTGGAATGCAAATTTAAAAATGTCACGTTGGAACGTAGAATTCTGATCTGAACGAAAAAATGACTGTCGCAAATATCGTTGATACATGAAAAATGTCACGTAAGGCAGTATGAGGACCTTAATTGACTAGGATTTAAACATATTTGATCGTTCTCGCATTCATATTGATCACTTTATTGTCTCATGTAAGTTAAGCGATATCCCATTCAAATGGGGAGTCACTCAAAAAAAGTCAAAAATCACACTATCTCAAAAATCCCTGTTTAACTAACGAAAACCATGGCGACAGTTTTAATACGTTCTATAACAAAGACACAATGCTATTTGAATGCTACCGTGATCATATTTTCGATCGCAGTGTGGAATGCAAATTTAAAAATATCACGTTGGAACGTAAGAATTCTGATCTGAACGAAAAAATGACTGTCGCAAATATCGTTGATACATAAAAAATGTCACGTAAGGCAGTATGAGGACCTTAATTGACTAGGATTTAAACATATTTGATCGTTCTCCGCATTCATATTGATCACTTTATTGTCTCATGTAAGTTAAGCGATATCCCATTCAAATGGGGAGTCACTCAAAAAAGTCAAAAATCACACTATCTCAAAAATCCCTGTTTAACTAACGAAAACCATGGCGACAGTTTTAATACGTTCTATAACAAAGACACAATGCTATTTGAATGCTACCGTGATCATATTTTCGATCGCAGTGTGGAATGCAAATTTAAAAATATCACGTTGGAACGTAAGAATTCTGATCTGAACGAAAAAATGACTGTCGCAAATATCGTTGATACATGAAAAATGTCACGTAAGGCAGTATGAGGACCTTAATCGACAAGGATTTAAACATATTTGATCGTTCTCGCATTCATATTGATCACTTTAATGTCTCATGTAAGTTAAGCAATATCCCATTCAAATGGGGAGTCACTCAAAAAAGTCGAAAATCAGATTATCTCAAAAATCCCTGTTTAACTAACGAAAACCATGGCGACAGTTTAAATACGTTCTATATCAAAGACACAATGCTATTTGAATGCTCCCGTGATCATATTTTCGATCGCAGTGTGGAATGCAAATTTAAAAATGTCACGTTGGAACGTAGAATTCTGATCTGAACGAAAAAATGACTGTCGCAAATATCGTTGATACATGAAAAATGTCACGTAAGGCAGTATGAGGACCTTAATTGACTAGGATTTAAACATATTTGATCGTTCTCGCATTCATATTGATCACTTTAATGTCTCATGTAAGTTAAGCGATATCCCATTCAAATGGGGAGTCACTCAAAAAAGTCAAAAATCAGACTATCTCAAAAATCCCTGTTTAACTAACGAAAACCATGGCGACAGTTTTAATACGTTCTATAACAAAGACACAATGCTATTTGAATTATCCCGTGATCATATTTTCGATCGCAGTGTGGAATGCAAATTTAAAAATGTCACGTTGGAACGTAGAATTCTGATCTGAACGAAAAAATGACTGTCGCAAATATCGTTGATACATGAAAAATGTCACGTAAGGCAGTATGAGGACCTTAATTGACTAGGATTTAAACATATTTGATCGTTCTCGCATTCATATTGATCACTTTATTGTCTCATGTAAGTTAAGCGATATCCCATTCAAATGGGGAGTCACTCAAAAAAGTCAAAAATCACACTATCTCAAAAATCCCTGTTTAACTAACGAAAACCATGGCGACAGTTTTAATACGTTCTATAACAAAGACACAATGCTATTTGAATGCTACCGTGATCATATTTTCGATCGCAGTGTGGAATGCAAATTTAAAAATATCACGTTGGAACGTAAGAATTCTGATCTGAACGAAAAAATGACTGTCGCAAATATCGTTGATACATGAAAATGTCACGTAAGGCAGTATGAGGACCTAATCGACAAGGATTTAAACATATTTGATCGTTCTCCGCATTCATATTGATCACTTTAATGTCTCATGTAAGTTAAGCGATATCCCATTCAAATGGGGAGTCACTCAAAAAAGTCGAAAATCAGATTATCTCAAAAATCCCTGTTTAACTAACGAAAACCATGGCGACAGTTTAAATACGTTCTATATCAAAGACACAATGCTATTTGAATGCTCCCGTGATCATATTTTCGATCGCAGTGTGGAATGCAAATTTAAAAATGTCACGTTGGAACGTAGAATTCTGATCTGAACGAAAAAATGACTGTCGCAAATATCGTTGATACATGAAAAATGTCACGTAAGGCAGTATGAGGACCTTAATTGACTAGGATTTAAACATATTTGATCGTTCTCGCATTCATATTGATCACTTTAATGTCTCATGTAAGTTAAGCGATATCCCATTCAAATGGGGAGTCACTCAAAAAAGTCAAAAATCAGACTATCTCAAAAATCCCTGTTTAACTAACGAAAACCATGGCGACAGTTTTAATACGTTCTATAACAAAGACACAATGCTATTTGAATTATCCCGTGATCATATTTTCGATCGCAGTGTGGAATGCAAATTTAAAAATGTCACGTTGGAACGTAGAATTCTGATCTGAACGAAAAAATGACTGTCGCAAATATCGTTGATACATGAAAAATGTCACGTAAGGCAGTATGAGGACCTTAATTGACTAGGATTTAAACATATTTGATCGTTCTCGCATTCATATTGATCACTTTATTGTCTCATGTAAGTTAAGCGATATCCCATTCAAATGGGGAGTCACTCAAAAAAGTCAAAAATCACACTATCTCAAAAATCCCTGTTTAACTAACGAAAACCATGGCGACAGTTTTAATACGTTCTATAACAAAGACACAATGCTATTTGAATGCTACCGTGATCATATTTTCGATCGCAGTGTGGAATGCAAATTTAAAAATATCACGTTGGAACGTAAGAATTCTGATCTGAACGAAAAAATGACTGTCGCAAATATCGTTGATACATGAAAAATGTCACGTAAGGCAGTATGAGGACCTTAATTGACTAGGATTTAAACATATTTGATCGTTCTCGCATTCATATTGATCACTTTATTGTCTCATGTAAGTTAAGCGATATCCCATTCAAATGGGGAGTCACTCAAAAAAGTCAAAAATCACACTATCTCAAAAATCCCTGTTTAACTAACGAAAACCATGGCGACAGTTTTAATACGTTCTATAACAAAGACACAATGCTATTTGAATGCTACCGTGATCATATTTTCGATCGCAGTGTGGAATGCAAATTTAAAAATATCACGTTGGAACGTAAGAATTCTGATCTGAACGAAAAAATGACTGTCGCAAATATCGTTGATACATGAAAAATGTCACGTAAGGCAGTATGAGGACCTTAATCGACTAGGATTTAAACATATTTGATCGTTCTCGCATTCATATTGATCACTTTAATGTCTCATGTAAGTTAAGCAATATCCCATTCAAATGGGGAGTCACTCAAAAAAGTCGAAAATCAGATTATCTCAAAAATCCCTGTTTAACTAACGAAAACCATGGCGACAGTTTAAATACGTTCTATATCAAAGACACAATGCTATTGAATGCTCCCGTGATCATATTTTCGATCGCAGTGTGGAATGCAAATTTAAAAATGTCACGTTGGAACGTAGAATTCTGATCTGAACGAAAAAATGACTGTCGCAAATATCGTTGATACATGAAAAAATGTCACGTAAGGCAGTATGAGGACCTTAATTGACTAGGATTTAAACATATTTGATCGTTCTCGCATTCATATTGATCACTTTAATGTCTCATGTAAGTTAAGCGATATCCCATTCAAATGGGGAGTCACTCAAAAAAGTCAAAAATCAGACTATCTCAAAAATCCCTGTTTAACTAACGAAAACCATGGCGACAGTTTTAATACGTTCTATAACAAAGACACAATGCTATTTGAATTATCCCGTGATCATATTTTCGATCGCAGTGTGGAATGCAAATTTAAAAATGTCACGTTGGAACGTAGAATTCTGATCTGAACGAAAAAATGGACTGTCGCAAATATCGTTGATACATGAAAAATGTCACGTAAGGCAGTATGAGGACCTTAATTGACTAGGATTTAAACATATTTGATCGTTCTCGCATTCATATTGATCACTTTATTGTCTCATGTAAGTTAAGCGATATCCCATTCAAATGGGGAGTCACTCAAAAAAGTCAAAAATCACACTATCTCAAAAATCCCTGTTTAACTAACGAAAACCATGGCGACAGTTTTAATACGTTCTATAACAAAGACACAATGCTATTTGAATGCTACCGTGATCATATTTTCGATCGCAGTGTGGAATGCAAATTTAAAAATATCACGTTGGAACGTAAGAATTCTGATCTGAACGAAAAAATGACTGTCGCAAATATCGTTGATACATGAAAAATGTCACGTAAGGCAGTATGAGGACCTTAATCGACTAGGATTTAAACATATTTGATCGTTCTCGCATTCATATTGATCACTTTAATGTCTCATGTAAGTTAAGCAATATCCCATTCAAATGGGGAGTCACTCAAAAAAGTCGAAAATCAGATTATCTCAAAAATCCCTGTTTAACTAACGAAAACCATGGCGACAGTTTTAATACGTTCTATAACAAAGACACAATGCTATTTGAATGCTACCGTGATCATATTTTCGATCGCAGTGTGGAATGCAAATTTAAAAATATCACGTTGGAACGTAAGAATTCTGATCTGAACGAAAAAATGACTGTCGCAAATATCGTTGATACATGAAAAATGTCACGTAAGGCAGTATGAGGACCTTAATTGACTAGGATTTAAACATATTTGATCGTTCTCGCATTCATATTGATCACTTTATTGTCTCATGTAAGTTAAGCGATATCCCATTCAAATGGGGAGTCACTCAAAAAAGTCAAAAATCACACTATCTCAAAAATCCCTGTTTAACTAACGAAAACCATGGCGACAGTTTTAATACGTTCTATAACAAAGACACAATGCTATTTGAATGCTACCGTGATCATATTTTCGATCGCAGTGTGGAATGCAAATTTAAAAATATCACGTTGGAACGTAAGAATTCTGATCTGAACGAAAAAATGACTGTCGCAAATATCGTTGATACATGAAAAATGTCACGTAAGGCAGTATGAGGACCTTAATCGACTAGGATTTAAACATATTTGATCGTTCTCGCATTCATATTGATCACTTTAATGTCTCATGTAAGTTAAGCAATATCCCATTCAAATGGGGAGTCACTCAAAAAAGTCGAAAATCAGATTATCTCAAAAATCCCTGTTTAACTAACGAAAACCATGGCGACAGTTTAAATACGTTCTATATCAAAGACACAATGCTATTTGAATGCTCCCGTGATCATATTTTCGATCGCAGTGTGGAATGCAAATTTAAAAATGTCACGTTGGAACGTAGAATTCTGATCTGAACGAAAAAATGACTGTCGCAAATATCGTTGATACATGAAAAATGTCACGTAAGGCAGTATGAGGACCTTAATTGACTAGGATTTAAACATATTTGATCGTTCTCGCATTCATATTGATCACTTTAATGTCTCATGTAAGTTAAGCGATATCCCATTCAAATGGGGAGTCACTCAAAAAAGTCAAAAATCAGACTATCTCAAAAATCCCTGTTTAACTAACGAAAACCATGGCGACAGTTTTAATACGTTCTATAACAAAGACACAATGCTATTTGAATTATCCCGTGATCATATTTTCGATCGCAGTGTGGAATGCAAATTTAAAAATGTCACGTTGGAACGTAGAATTCTGATCTGAACGAAAAAATGACTGTCGCAAATATCGTTGATACATGAAAAATGTCACGTAAGGCAGTATGAGGACCTTAATTGACTAGGATTTAAACATATTTGATCGTTCTCGCATTCATATTGATCACTTTATTGTCTCATGTAAGTTAAGCGATATCCCATTCAAATGGGGAGTCACTCAAAAAAGTCAAAAATCACACTATCTCAAAAATCCCTGTTTAACTAACGAAAACCATGGCGACAGTTTTAATACGTTCTATAACAAAGACACAATGCTATTTGAATGCTACCGTGATCATATTTTCGATCGCAGTGTGGAATGCAAATTTAAAAATATCACGTTGGAACGTAAGAATTCTGATCTGAACGAAAAAATGACTGTCGCAAATATCGTTGATACATGAAAAATGTCACGTAAGGCAGTATGAGGACCTTAATCGACTAGGATTTAAACATATTTGATCGTTCTCGCATTCATATTGATCACTTTAATGTCTCATGTAAGTTAAGCAATATCCCATTCAAATGGGGAGTCACTCAAAAAAGTCGAAAATCAGATTATCTCAAAAATCCCTGTTTAACTAACGAAAACCATGGCGACAGTTTTAATACGTTCCTTAACAAAGACACAATGCTATTTGAATTATCCCGTGATCATATTTTCCATCGCAGTGTGGAATGCAAATTTAAAAATGTCACGTTGGAACGTAGAATTCTGATCTGAACGAAAAAATGACTGTCGCAAATATCGTTGATACATGAAAAATGTCACGTAAGGCAGTATGAGGACCTTAATTGACTAGGATTTAAACATATTTGATCGTTCTCGCATTCATATTGATCACTTTAATGTCTCATGTAAGTTAAGCGATATCCCATTCAAATGGGGAGTCACTCAAAAAAGTCAAAAATCAGACTATCTCAAAAATCCCTGTTTAACTAACGAAAACCATGGCGACAGTTTTAATACGTTCTATAACAAAGACACAATGCTATTTGAATTATCCCGTGATCATATTTTCGATCGCAGTGTGGAATGCAAATTTAAAAATGTCACGTTGGAACGTAGAATTCTGATCTGAACGAAAAAATGACTGTCGCAAATATCGTTGATACATGAAAAATGTCACGTAAGGCAGTATGAGGACCTTAATTGACTAGGATTTAAACATATTTGATCGTTCTCGCATTCATATTGATCACTTTATTGTCTCATGTAAGTTAAGCGATATCCCATTCAAATGGGGAGTCACTCAAAAAAGTCAAAAATCACACTATCTCAAAATCCCTGTTTAACTAACGAAAACCATGGCGACAGTTTTAATACGTTCTATAACAAAGACACAATGCTATTTGAATGCTACCGTGATCATATTTTCGATCGCAGTGTGGAATGCAAATTTAAAAATATCACGTTGGAACGTAAGAATTCTGATCTGAACGAAAAAATGACTGTCGCAAATATCGTTGATACATGAAAAATGTCACGTAAGGCAGTATGAGGACCTTAATTGACTAGGATTTAACATATTTGATCGTTCTCGCATTCATATTGATCACTTTATTGTCTCATGTAAGTTAAGCGATATCCCATTCAAATGGGGAGTCACTCAAAAAAGTCAAAAATCACACTATCTCAAAAATCCCTGTTTAACTAACGAAAACCATGGCGACAGTTTTAATACGTTCTATAACAAAGACACAATGCTATTTGAATGCTACCGTGATCATATTTTCGATCGCAGTGTGGAATGCAAATTTAAAAATATCACGTTGGAACGTAAGAATTCTGATCTGAACGAAAAAATGACTGTCGCAAATATCGTTGATACATGAAAAATGTCACGTAAGGCAGTATGAGGACCTTAATCGACTAGGATTTAAACATATTTGATCGTTCTCGCATTCATATTGATCACTTTAATGTCTCATGTAAGTTAAGCAATATCCCATTCAAATGGGGAGTCACTCAAAAAAGTCGAAAATCAGATTATCTCAAAAATCCCTGTTTAACTAACGAAAACCATGGCGACAGTTTAAATACGTTCTATATCAAAGACACAATGCTATTTGAATGCTCCCGTGATCATATTTTCGATCGCAGTGTGGAATGCAAATTTAAAAATGTCACGTTGGAACGTAGAATTCTGATCTGAACGAAAAAATGACTGTCGCAAATATCGTTGATACATGAAAAATGTCACGTAAGGCAGTATGAGGACCTTAATTGACTAGGATTTAAACATATTTGATCGTTCTCGCATTCATATTGATCACTTTAATGTCTCATGTAAGTTAAGCGATATCCCATTCAAATGGGGAGTCACTCAAAAAAGTCAAAAATCAGACTATCTCAAAAATCCCTGTTTAACTAACGAAAACCATGGCGACAGTTTTAATACGTTCTATAACAAAGACACAATGCTATTTGAATTATCCCGTGATCATATTTTCGATCGCAGTGTGGAATGCAAATTTAAAAATGTCACGTTGGAACGTAGAATTCTGATCTGAACGAAAAAATGACTGTCGCAAATATCGTTGATACATGAAAAATGTCACGTAAGGCAGTATGAGGACCTTAATTGACTAGGATTTAAACATATTTGATCGTTCTCGCATTCATATTGATCACTTTATTGTCTCATGTAAGTTAAGCGATATCCCATTCAAATGGGGAGTCACTCAAAAAAGTCAAAAATCACACTATCTCAAAAATCCCTGTTTAACTAACGAAAACCATGGCGACAGTTTTAATACGTTCTATAACAAAGACACAATGCTATTTGAATGCTACCGTGATCATATTTTCGATCGCAGTGTGGAATGCAAATTTAAAAATATCACGTTGGAACGTAAGAATTCTGATCTGAACGAAAAAATGACTGTCGCAAATATCGTTGATACATGAAAAATGTCACGTAAGGCAGTATGAGGACCTTAATCGACTAGGATTTAAACATATTTGATCGTTCTCGCATTCATATTGATCACTTTAATGTCTCATGTAAGTTAAGCAATATCCCATTCAAATGGGGAGTCACTCAAAAAAGTCGAAAATCAGATTATCTCAAAAATCCCTGTTTAACTAACGAAAACCATGGCGACAGTTTTAATACGTTCCTTAACAAAGACACAATGCTATTTGAATTATCCCGTGATCATATTTTCCATCGCAGTGTGGAATGCAAATTTAAAAATGTCACGTTGGAACGTAGAATTCTGATCTGAACGAAAAAATGACTGTCGCAAATATCGTTGATACATGAAAAATGTCACGTAAGGCAGTATGAGGACCTTAATTGACTAGGATTTAAACATATTTGATCGTTCTCGCATTCATATTGATCACTTTAATGTCTCATGTAAGTTAAGCGATATCCCATTCAAATGGGGAGTCACTCAAAAAAGTCAAAAATCAGACTATCTCAAAAATCCCTGTTTAACTAACGAAAACCATGGCGACAGTTTTAATACGTTCTATAACAAAGACACAATGCTATTTGAATTATCCCGTGATCATATTTTCGATCGCAGTGTGGAATGCAAATTTAAAAATGTCACGTTGGAACGTAGAATTCTGATCTGAACGAAAAAATGACTGTCGCAAATATCGTTGATACATGAAAAATCACGTAAGGCAGTATGAGGACCTTAATTGACTAGGATTTAAACATATTTGATCGTTCTCGCATTCATATTGATCACTTTATTGTCTCATGTAAGTTAAGCGATATCCCATTCAAATGGGGAGTCACTCAAAAAAGTCAAAAATCACACTATCTCAAAAATCCCTGTTTAACTAACGAAAACCATGGCGACAGTTTTAATACGTTCTATAACAAAGACACAATGCTATTTGAATGCTACCGTGATCATATTTTCGATCGCAGTGTGGAATGCAAATTTAAAAATGTCACGTTGGAACGTAGAATTCTGATCTGAACGAAAAAATGACTGTCGCAAATATCGTTGATACATGAAAAATGTCACGTAAGGCAGTATGAGGACCTTAATTGACTAGGATTTAAACATATTTGATCGTTCTCGCATTCATATTGATCACTTTATTGTCTCATGTAAGTTAAGCGATATCCCATTCAAATGGGGAGTCACTCAAAAAAGTCAAAAATCACACTATCTCAAAAATCCCTGTTTAACTAACGAAAACCATGGCGACAGTTTTAATACGTTCTATAACAAAGACACAATGCTATTTGAATGCTACCGTGATCATATTTTCGATCGCAGTGTGGAATGCAAATTTAAAAATATCACGTTGGAACGTAAGAATTCTGATCTGAACGAAAAAATGACTGTCGCAAATATCGTTGATACATGAAAAATGTCACGTAAGGCAGTATGAGGACCTTAATCGACTAGGATTTAAACATATTTGATCGTTCTCGCATTCATATTGATCACTTTAATGTCTCATGTAAGTTAAGCAATATCCCATTCAAATGGGGAGTCACTCAAAAAAGTCGAAAATCAGATTATCTCAAAAATCCCTGTTTAACTAACGAAAACCATGGCGACAGTTTTAATACGTTCTATAACAAAGACACAATGCTATTTGAATGCTACCGTGATCATATTTTCGATCGCAGTGTGGAATGCAAATTTAAAAATGTCACGTTGGAACGTAGAATTCTGATCTGAACGAAAAAATGACTGTCGCAAATATCGTTGATACATGAAAAATGTCACGTAAGGCAGTATGAGGACCTTAATTGACTAGGATTTAAACATATTTGATCGTTCTCGCATTCATATTGATCACTTTATTGTCTCATGTAAGTTAAGCGATATCCCATTCAAATGGGGAGTCACTCAAAAAAGTCAAAAATCACACTATCTCAAAAATCCCTGTTTAACTAACGAAAACCATGGCGACAGTTTTAATACGTTCTATAACAAAGACACAATGCTATTTGAATGCTACCGTGATCATATTTTCGATCGCAGTGTGGAATGCAAATTTAAAAATATCACGTTGGAACGTAAGAATTCTGATCTGAACGAAAAAATGACTGTCGCAAATATCGTTGATACATGAAAAATGTCACGTAAGGCAGTATGAGGACCTTAATCGACTAGGATTTAAACATATTTGATCGTTCTCGCATTCATATTGATCACTTTAATGTCTCATGTAAGTTAAGCAATATCCCATTCAAATGGGGAGTCACTCAAAAAAGTCGAAAATCAGATTATCTCAAAAATCCCTGTTTAACTAACGAAAACCATGGCGACAGTTTTAATACGTTCTATAACAAAGACACAATGCTATTTGAATGCTACCGTGATCATATTTTCGATCGCAGTGTGGAATGCAAATTTAAAAATATCACGTTGGAACGTAAGAATTCTGATCTGAACGAAAAAATGACTGTCGCAAATATCGTTGATACATGAAAAATGTCACGTAAGGCAGTATGAGGACCTTAATTGACTAGGATTTAAACATATTTGATCGTTCTCGCATTCATATTGATCACTTTATTGTCTCATGTAAGTTAAGCGATATCCCATTCAAATGGGGAGTCACTCAAAAAAGTCAAAAATCACACTATCTCAAAAATCCCTGTTTAACTAACGAAAACCATGGCGACAGTTTTAATACGTTCTATAACAAAGACACAATGCTATTTGAATGCTACCGTGATCATATTTTCGATCGCAGGTGTGGAATGCAAATTTAAAAATATCACGTTGGAACGTAAGAATTCTGATCTGAACGAAAAAATGACTGTCGCAAATATCGTTGATACATGAAAAATGTCACGTAAGGCAGTATGAGGACCTTAATTGACTAGGATTTAAACATATTTGATCGTTCTCGCATTCATATTGATCACTTTAATGTCTCATGTAAGTTAAGCAATATCCCATTCAAATGGGGAGTCACTCAAAAAAGTCGAAAATCAGATTATCTCAAAAATCCCTGTTTAACTAACGAAAACCATGGCGACAGTTTAAATACGTTCTATATCAAAGACACAATGCTATTTGAATGCTCCCGTGATCATATTTTCGATCGCAGTGTGGAATGCAAATTTAAAAATGTCACGTTGGAACGTAGAATTCTGATCTGAACGAAAAAATGACTGTCGCAAATATCGTTGATACATGAAAAATGTCACGTAAGGCAGTATGAGGACCTTAATTGACTAGGATTTAAACATATTTGATCGTTCTCGCATTCATATTGATCACTTTAATGTCTCATGTAAGTTAAGCGATATCCCATTCAAATGGGGAGTCACTCAAAAAAGTCAAAAATCAGACTATCTCAAAAATCCCTGTTTAACTAACGAAAACCATGGCGACAGTTTTAATACGTTCTATAACAAAGACACAATGCTATTTGAATTATCCCGTGATCATATTTTCGATCGCAGTGTGGAATGCAAATTTAAAAATGTCACGTTGGAACGTAGAATTCTGATCTGAACGAAAAAATGACTGTCGCAAATATCGTTGATACATGAAAAATGTCACGTAAGGCAGTATGAGGACCTTAATTGACTAGGATTTAAACATATTTGATCGTTCTCGCATTCATATTGATCACTTTATTGTCTCATGTAAGTTAAGCGATATCCCATTCAAATGGGGAGTCACTCAAAAAAGTCAAAAATCACACTATCTCAAAAATCCCTGTTTAACTAACGAAAACCATGGCGACAGTTTTAATACGTTCTATAACAAAGACACAATGCTATTTGAATGCTACCGTGATCATATTTTCGATCGCAGTGTGGAATGCAAATTTAAAAATATCACGTTGGAACGTAAGAATTCTGATCTGAACGAAAAAATGACTGTCGCAAATATCGTTGATACATGAAAAATGTCACGTAAGGCAGTATGAGGACCTTAATCGACTAGGATTTAAACATATTTGATCGTTCTCGCATTCATATTGATCACTTTAATGTCTCATGTAAGTTAAGCAATATCCCATTCAAATGGGGAGTCACTCAAAAAAGTCGAAAATCAGATTATCTCAAAAATCCCTGTTTAACTAACGAAAACCATGGCGACAGTTTTAATACGTTCCTTAACAAAGACACAATGCTATTTGAATTATCCCGTGATCATATTTTCCATCGCAGTGTGGAATGCAAATTTAAAAATGTCACGTTGGAACGTAGAATTCTGATCTGAACGAAAAAATGACTGTCGCAAATATCGTTGATACATGAAAAATGTCACGTAAGGCAGTATGAGGACCTTAATTGACTAGGATTTAAACATATTTGATCGTTCTCGCATTCATATTGATCACTTTAATGTCTCATGTAAGTTAAGCGATATCCCATTCAAATGGGGAGTCACTCAAAAAAGTCAAAAATCAGACTATCTCAAAAATCCCTGTTTAACTAACGAAAACCATGGCGACAGTTTTAATACGTTCTATAACAAAGACACAATGCTATTTGAATTATCCCGTGATCATATTTTCGATCGCAGTGTGGAATGCAAATTTAAAAATGTCACGTTGGAACGTAGAATTCTGATCTGAACGAAAAAATGACTGTCGCAAATATCGTTGATACATGAAAAATGTCACGTAAGGCAGTATGAGGACCTTAATTGACTAGGATTTAAACATATTTGATCGTTCTCGCATTCATATTGATCACTTTATTGTCTCATGTAAGTTAAGCGATATCCCATTCAAATGGGGAGTCACTCAAAAAAGTCAAAAATCACACTATCTCAAAAATCCCTGTTTAACTAACGAAAACCATGGCGACAGTTTTAATACGTTCTATAACAAAGACACAATGCTATTTGAATGCTACCGTGATCATATTTTCGATCGCAGTGTGGAATGCAAATTTAAAAATATCACGTTGGAACGTAAGAATTCTGATCTGAACGAAAAAATGACTGTCGCAAATATCGTTGATACATGAAAAATGTCACGTAAGGCAGTATGAGGACCTTAATTGACTAGGATTTAAACATATTTGATCGTTCTCGCATTCATATTGATCACTTTAATGTCTCATGTAAGTTAAGCAATATCCCATTCAAATGGGGAGTCACTCAAAAAAGTCGAAAATCAGATTATCTCAAAAATCCCTGTTTAACTAACGAAAACCATGGCGACAGTTTAAATACGTTCTATATCAAAGACACAATGCTATTTGAATGCTCCCGTGATCATATTTTCGATCGCAGTGTGGAATGCAAATTTAAAAATGTCACGTTGGAACGTAGAATTCTGATCTGAACGAAAAAATGACTGTCGCAAATATCGTTGATACATGAAAAATGTCACGTAAGGCAGTATGAGGACCTTAATTGACTAGGATTTAAACATATTTGATCGTTCTCGCATTCATATTGATCACTTTAATGTCTCATGTAAGTTAAGCGATATCCCATTCAAATGGGGAGTCACTCAAAAAAGTCAAAAATCAGACTATCTCAAAAATCCCTGTTTAACTAACGAAAACCATGGCGACAGTTTTAATACGTTCTATAACAAAGACACAATGCTATTTGAATTATCCCGTGATCATATTTTCGATCGCAGTGTGGAATGCAAATTTAAAAATGTCACGTTGGAACGTAGAATTCTGATCTGAACGAAAAAATGACTGTCGCAAATATCGTTGATACATGAAAAATGTCACGTAAGGCAGTATGAGGACCTTAATTGACTAGGATTTAAACATATTTGATCGTTCTCGCATTCATATTGATCACTTTATTGTCTCATGTAAGTTAAGCGATATCCCATTCAAATGGGGAGTCACTCAAAAAAGTCAAAAATCACACTATCTCAAAAATCCCTGTTTAACTAACGAAAACCATGGCGACAGTTTTAATACGTTCTATAACAAAGACACAATGCTATTTGAATGCTACCGTGATCATATTTTCGATCGCAGTGTGGAATGCAAATTTAAAAATATCACGTTGGAACGTAAGAATTCTGATCTGAACGAAAAAATGACTGTCGCAAATATCGTTGATACATGAAAAATGTCACGTAAGGCAGTATGAGGACCTTAATCGACTAGGATTTAAACATATTTGATCGTTCTCGCATTCATATTGATCACTTTAATGTCTCATGTAAGTTAAGCAATATCCCATTCAAATGGGGAGTCACTCAAAAAAGTCGAAAATCAGATTATCTCAAAAATCCCTGTTTAACTAACGAAAACCATGGCGACAGTTTTAATACGTTCCTTAACAAAGACACAATGCTATTTGAATTATCCCGTGATCATATTTTCCATCGCAGTGTGGAATGCAAATTTAAAAATGTCACGTTGGAACGTAGAATTCTGATCTGAACGAAAAAATGACTGTCGCAAATATCGTTGATACATGAAAAATGTCACGTAAGGCAGTATGAGGACCTTAATTGACTAGGATTTAAACATATTTGATCGTTCTCGCATTCATATTGATCACTTTAATGTCTCATGTAAGTTAAGCGATATCCCATTCAAATGGGGAGTCACTCAAAAAAGTCAAAAATCAGACTATCTCAAAAATCCCTGTTTAACTAACGAAAACCATGGCGACAGTTTTAATACGTTCTATAACAAAGACACAATGCTATTTGAATTATCCCGTGATCATATTTTCGATCGCAGTGTGGAATGCAAATTTAAAAATGTCACGTTGGAACGTAGAATTCTGATCTGAACGAAAAAATGACTGTCGCAAATATCGTTGATACATGAAAAATGTCACGTAAGGCAGTATGAGGACCTTAATTGACAAGGATTTAAACATATTTGATCGTTCTCGCATTCATATTGATCACTTTATTGTCTCATGTAAGTTAAGCGATATCCCATTCAAATGGGGAGTCACTCAAAAAAGTCAAAAATCACACTATCTCAAAAATCCCTGTTTAACTAACGAAAACCATGGCGACAGTTTTAATACGTTCTATAACAAAGACACAATGCTATTTGAATGCTACCGTGATCATATTTTCGATCGCAGTGTGGAATGCAAATTTAAAAATATCACGTTGGAACGTAAGAATTCTGATCTGAACGAAAAAATGACTGTCGCAAATATCGTTGATACATGAAAAATGTCACGTAAGGCAGTATGAGGACCTTATTGACTAGGATTTAAACATATTTGATCGTTCTCGCATTCATATTGATCACTTTAATGTCTCATGTAAGTTAAGCAATATCCCATTCAAATGGGGAGTCACTCAAAAAAGTCGAAAATCAGATTATCTCAAAAATCCCTGTTTAACTAACGAAAACCATGGCGACAGTTTAAATACGTTCTATATCAAAGACACAATGCTATTTGAATGCTCCCGTGATCATATTTTCGATCGCAGTGTGGAATGCAAATTTAAAAATGTCACGTTGGAACGTAGAATTCTGATCTGAACGAAAAAATGACTGTCGCAAATATCGTTGATACATGAAAAATGTCACGTAAGGCAGTATGAGGACCTTAATCGACTAGAATTTAAACATATTTGATCGTTCTCGCATTCATATTGATCACTTTAATGTCTCATGTAAGTTAAGCAATATCCCATTCAAATGGGGAGTCACTCAAAAAAGTCGAAAATCAGATTATCTCAAAAATCCCTGTTTAACTAACGAAAACCATGGCGACAGTTTTAATACGTTCTATATCAAAGACACAATGCTATTTGAATGCTCCCGTGATCATATTTTCGATCGCAGTGTGGAATGCAAATTTAAAAATATCACGTAGGAACGTAGAATTCTGATCTGAACGAAAAAATGACTGTCGCAAATATCGTTGATACATGAAAAATGTCACGTAAGGCAGTATGAGGACCTTAATTGACTAGGATTTAAACATATTTGATCGTTCTCGCATTCATATTGATCACTTTATTGTCTCATGTAAGTTAAGCGATATCCCATTCAAATGGGGAGTCACTCAAAAAAGTCAAAAATCAGACTATCTCAAAAATCCCTGTTTAACTAACGAAAACCATGGCGACAGTTTTAATACGTTCTATAACAAAGACACAATGCTATTTGAATGCTACCGTGATCATATTTTCGATCGCAGTGTGGAATGCAAATTTAAAAATATCACGTTGGAACGTAAGAATTCTGATCTGAACGAAAAAATGACTGTCGCAAATATCGTTGATACATGAAAAATGTCACGTAAGGCAGTATGAGGACCTTAATTGACTAGGATTTAAACATATTTGATCGTTCTCGCATTCATATTGATCACTTTAATGTCTCATGTAAGTTAAGCAATATCCCATTCAAATGGGGAGTCACTCAAAAAAGTCAAAAATCAGACTATCTCATAAATCCCTGTTTAACTAACGAAAACCATGGCGACAGTTTTAATACGTTCTATAACAAAGACACAATGCTATTTGAATTATCCCGTGATCATATTTTCGATCGCAGTGTGGAATGCAAATTTAAAAATGTCACGTTGGAACGTAGAATTCTGATCTGAACGAAAAAATGACTGTCGCAAATATCGTTGATACATGAAAAATGTCACGTAAGGCAGTATGAGGACCTTAATTGACTAGGATTTAAACATATTTGATCGTTCTCGCATTCATATTGATCACTTTATTGTCTCATGTAAGTTAAGCGATATCCCATTCAAATGGGGAGTCACTCAAAAAAGTCAAAAATCACACTATCTCAAAAATCCCTGTTTAACTAACGAAAACCATGGCGACAGTTTTAATACGTTCTATAACAAAGACACAATGCTATTTGAATGCTACCGTGATCATATTTTCGATCGCAGTGTGGAATGCAAATTTAAAAATATCACGTTGGAACGTAAGAATTCTGATCTGAACGAAAAAATGACTGTCGCAAATATCGTTGATACATGAAAAATGTCACGTAAGGCAGTATGAGGACCTTAATCGACTAGGATTTAAACATATTTGATCGTTCTCGCATTCATATTGATCACTTTAATGTCTCATGTAAGTTAAGCAATATCCCATTCAAATGGGGAGTCACTCAAAAAAGTCGAAAATCAGATTATCTCAAAAATCCCTGTTTAACTAACGAAAACCATGGCGACAGTTTTAATACGTTCCTTAACAAAGACACAATGCTATTTGAATTATCCCGTGATCATATTTTCCATCGCAGTGTGGAATGCAAATTTAAAAATGTCACGTTGGAACGTAGAATTCTGATCTGAACGAAAAAATGACTGTCGCAAATATCGTTGATACATGAAAAATGTCACGTAAGGCAGTATGAGGACCTTAATCGACTAGAATTTAAACATATTTGATCGTTCTCGCATTCATATTGATAACTTTAATGTCTCATGTAAGTTAAGCAATATCCCATTCAAATGGGGAGTCACTCAAAAAAGTCAAAAATCAGACTATCTCATAAATCCCTGTTTAACTAACGAAAACCATGGCGACAGTTTTAATACGTTCTATAACAAAGACACAATGCTATTTGAATTATCCCGTGATCATATTTTCGATCGCAGTGTGGAATGCAAATTTAAAAATGTCACGTTGGAACGTAGAATTCTGATCTGAACGAAAAAATGACTGTCGCAAATATCGTTGATACATGAAAAATGTCACGTAAGGCAGTATGAGGACCTTAATTGACTAGGATTTAAACATATTTGATCGTTCTCGCATTCATATTGATCACTTTATTGTCTCATGTAAGTTAAGCGATATCCCATTCAAATGGGGAGTCACTCAAAAAAGTCAAAAATCACACTATCTCAAAAATCCCTGTTTAACTAACGAAAACCATGGCGACAGTTTTAATACGTTCTATAACAAAGACACAATGCTATTTGAATGCTACCGTGATCATATTTTCGATCGCAGTGTGGAATGCAAATTTAAAAATATCACGTTGGAACGTAAGAATTCTGATCTGAACGAAAAAATGACTGTCGCAAATATCGTTGATACATGAAAAATGTCACGTAAGGCAGTATGAGGACCTTAATCGACTAGGATTTAAACATATTTGATCGTTCTCGCATTCATATTGATCACTTTAATGTCTCATGTAAGTTAAGCGATATCCCATTCAAATGGGGAGTCACTCAAAAAAGTCAAAAATCAGACTATCTCAAAAATCCCTGTTTAACTAACGAAAACCATGGCGACAGTTTTAATACGTTCCTTAACAAAGACACAATGCTATTTGAATTATCCCGTGATCATATTTTCCATCGCAGTGTGGAATGCAAATTTAAAAATGTCACGTTGGAACGTAGAATTCTGATCTGAACGAAAAAATGACTGTCGCAAATATCGTTGATACATGAAAAATGTCACGTAAGGCAGTATGAGGACCTTAATCGACTAGAATTTAAACATATTTGATCGTTCTCGCATTCATATTGATAACTTTAATGTCTCATGTAAGTTAAGCAATATCCCATTCAAATGGGGAGTCACTCAAAAAAGTCAAAAATCAGACTATCTCATAAATCCCTGTTTAACTAACGAAAACCATGGCGACAGTTTTAATACGTTCTATAACAAAGACACAATGCTATTTGAATTATCCCGTGATCATATTTTCGATCGCAGTGTGGAATGCAAATTTAAAAATGTCACGTTGGAACGTAGAATTCTGATCTGAACGAAAAAATGACTGTCGCAAATATCGTTGATACATGAAAAATGTCACGTAAGGCAGTATGAGGACCTTAATTGACTAGGATTTAAACATATTTGATCGTTCTCGCATTCATATTGATCACTTTATTGTCTCATGTAAGTTAAGCGATATCCCATTCAAATGGGGAGTCACTCAAAAAAGTCAAAAATCACACTATCTCAAAAATCCCTGTTTAACTAACGAAAACCATGGCGACAGTTTTAATACGTTCTATAACAAAGACACAATGCTATTTGAATGCTACCGTGATCATATTTTCGATCGCAGTGTGGAATGCAAATTTAAAAATATCACGTTGGAACGTAAGAATTCTGATCTGAACGAAAAAATGACTGTCGCAAATATCGTTGATACATGAAAAATGTCACGTAAGGCAGTATGAGGACCTTAATCGACTAGGATTTAAACATATTTGATCGTTCTCGCATTCATATTGATCACTTTAATGTCTCATGTAAGTTAAGCGATATCCCATTCAAATGGGGAGTCACTCAAAAAAGTCAAAAATCAGACTATCTCAAAAATCCCTGTTTAACTAACGAAAACCATGGCGACAGTTTTAATACGTTCTATAACAAAGACACAATGCTATTTGAATGCTACCGTGATCATATTTTCGATCGCAGTGTGGAATGCAAATTTAAAAATATCACGTTGGAACGTAAGAATTCTGATCTGAACGAAAAAATGACTGTCGCAAATATCGTTGATACATGAAAAATGTCACGTAAGGCAGTATGAGGACCTTAATTGACTAGGATTTAAACATATTTGATCGTTCTCGCATTCATATTGATCACTTTAATGTCTCATGTAAGTTAAGCAATATCCCATTCAAATGGGGAGTCACTCAAAAAAGTCAAAAATCAGACTATCTCAAAAATCCCTGTTTAACTAACGAAAACCATGGCGACAGTTTTAATACGTTCTATAACAAAGACACAATGCTATTTGAATGCTACCGTGATCATATTTTCGATCGCAGTGTGGAATGCAAATTTAAAAATATCACGTTGGAACGTAAGAATTCTGATCTGAACGAAAAAATGACTGTCGCAAATATCGTTGATACATGAAAAATGTCACGTAAGGCAGTATGAGGACCTTAATTGACTAGGATTTAAACATATTTGATCGTTCTCGCATTCATATTGATCACTTTATTGTCTCATGTAAGTTAAGCGATATCCCATTCAAATGGGGAGTCACTCAAAAAAGTCAAAAATCAGACTATCTCAAAAATCCCTGTTTAACTAACGAAAACCATGGCGACAGTTTTAATACGTTCTATAACAAAGACACAATGCTATTTGAATGCTACCGTGATCATATTTTCGATCGCAGTGTGGAATGCAAATTTAAAAATATCACGTTGGAACGTAAGAATTCTGATCTGAACGAAAAAATGACTGTCGCAAATATCGTTGATACATAAAATGTCACGTAAGGCAGTATGAGGACCTTAATCGACTAGGATTTAAACATATTTGATCGTTCTCGCATTCATATTGATCACTTTAATGTCTCATGTAAGTTAAGCGATATCCCATTCAAATGGGGAGTCACTCAAAAAAGTCAAAAATCAGACTATCTCAAAAATCCCTGTTTAACTAACGAAAACCATGGCGACAGTTTTAATACGTTCTATAACAAAGACACAATGCTATTTGAATGCTACCGTGATCATATTTTCGATCGCAGTGTGGAATGCAAATTTAAAAATATCACGTTGGAACGTAAGAATTCTGATCTGAACGAAAAAATGACTGTCGCAAATATCGTTGATACATGAAAAATGTCACGTAAGGCAGTATGAGGACCTTAATTGACTAGGATTTAAACATATTTGATCGTTCTCGCATTCATATTGATCACTTTAATGTCTCATGTAAGTTAAGCAATATCCCATTCAAATGGGGAGTCACTCAAAAAAGTCAAAAATCAGACTATCTCAAAAATCCCTGTTTAACTAACGAAAACCATGGCGACAGTTTTAATACGTTCTATAACAAAGACACAATGCTATTTGAATGCTACCGTGATCATATTTTCGATCGCAGTGTGGAATGCAAATTTAAAAATATCACGTTGGAACGTAAGAATTCTGATCTGAACGAAAAAATGACTGTCGCAAATATCGTTGATACATGAAAAATGTCACGTAAGGCAGTATGAGGACCTTAATTGACTAGGATTTAAACATATTTGATCGTTCTCGCATTCATATTGATCACTTTATTGTCTCATGTAAGTTAAGCGATATCCCATTCAAATGGGGAGTCACTCAAAAAAGTCAAAAATCAGACTATCTCAAAAATCCCTGTTTAACTAACGAAAACCATGGCGACAGTTTTAATACGTTCTATAACAAAGACACAATGCTATTTGAATGCTACCGTGATCATATTTTCGATCGCAGTGTGGAATGCAAATTTAAAAATATCACGTTGGAACGTAAGAATTCTGATCTGAACGAAAAAATGACTGTCGCAAATATCGTTGATACATGAAAAATGTCACGTAAGGCAGTATGAGGACCTTAATTGACTAGGATTTAAACATATTTGATCGTTCTCGCATTCATATTGATCACTTTATTGTCTCATGTAAGTTAAGCAATATCCCATTCAAATGGGGAGTCACTCAAAAAAGTCAAAAATCAGATTATCTCAAAAATCCCTGTTTAACTAACGAAAACCATGGCGACAGTTTTAATACGTTCTATAACAAAGACACAATGCTATTTGAATGCTACCGTGATCATATTTTCGATCGCAGTGTGGAATGCAAATTTAAAAATATCACGTTGGAACGTAAGAATTCTGATCTGAACGAAAAAATGACTGTCGCAAATATCGTTGATACATGAAAAATGTCACGTAAGGCAGTATGAGGACCTTAATCGACTAGGATTTAAACATATTTGATCGTTCTCGCATTCATATTGATCACTTTAATGTCTCATGTAAGTTAAGCGATATCCCATTCAAATGGGGAGTCACTCAAAAAAGTCAAAAATCAGACTATCTCAAAAATCCCTGTTTAACTAACGAAAACCATGGCGACAGTTTTAATACGTTCTATAACAAAGACACAATGCTATTTGAATGCTACCGTGATCATATTTTCGATCGCAGTGTGGAATGCAAATTTAAAAATATCACGTTGGAACGTAAGAATTCTGATCTGAACGAAAAAATGACTGTCGCAAATATCGTTGATACATGAAAAATGTCACGTAAGGGCAGTATGAGGACCTTAATTGACTAGGATTTAAACATATTTGATCGTTCTCGCATTCATATTGATCACTTTAATGTCTCATGTAAGTTAAGCAATATCCCATTCAAATGGGGAGTCACTCAAAAAAGTCAAAAATCAGACTATCTCAAAAATCCCTGTTTAACTAACGAAAACCATGGCGACAGTTTTAATACGTTCTATAACAAAGACACAATGCTATTTGAATGCTACCGTGATCATATTTTCGATCGCAGTGTGGAATGCAAATTTAAAAATATCACGTTTGGAACGTAAGAATTCTGATCTGAACGAAAAAATGACTGTCGCAAATATCGTTGATACATGAAAAATGTCACGTAAGGCAGTATGAGGACCTTAATTGACTAGGATTTAAACATATTTGATCGTTCTCGCATTCATATTGATCACTTTATTGTCTCATGTAAGTTAAGCGATATCCCATTCAAATGGGGAGTCACTCAAAAAAGTCAAAAATCAGACTATCTCAAAAATCCCTGTTTAACTAACGAAAACCATGGCGACAGTTTTAATACGTTCTATAACAAAGACACAATGCTATTTGAATGCTACCGTGATCATATTTTCGATCGCAGTGTGGAATGCAAATTTAAAAATATCACGTTGGAACGTAAGAATTCTGATCTGAACGAAAAAATGACTGTCGCAAATATCGTTGATACATGAAAAATGTCACGTAAGGCAGTATGAGGACCTTAATCGACTAGGATTTAAACATATTTGATCGTTCTCGCATTCATATTGATCACTTTAATGTCTCATGTAAGTTAAGCGATATCCCATTCAAATGGGGAGTCACTCAAAAAAGTCAAAAATCAGACTATCTCAAAAATCCCTGTTTAACTAACGAAAACCATGGCGACAGTTTTAATACGTTCTATAACAAAGACACAATGCTATTTGAATGCTACCGTGATCATATTTTCGATCGCAGTGTGGAATGCAAATTTAAAAATATCACGTTGGAACGTAAGAATTCTGATCTGAACGAAAAAATGACTGTCGCAAATATCGTTGATACATGAAAAATGTCACGTAAGGCAGTATGAGGACCTTAATTGACTAGGATTTAAACATATTTGATCGTTCTCGCATTCATATTGATCACTTTAATGTCTCATGTAAGTTAAGCAATATCCCATTCAAATGGGGAGTCACTCAAAAAAGTCAAAAATCAGACTATCTCAAAAATCCCTGTTTAACTAACGAAAACCATGGCGACAGTTTTAATACGTTCTATAACAAAGACACAATGCTATTTGAATGCTACCGTGATCATATTTTCGATCGCAGTGTGGAATGCAAATTTAAAAATATCACGTTGGAACGTAAGAATTCTGATCTGAACGAAAAAATGACTGTCGCAAATATCGTTGATACATGAAAAATGTCACGTAAGGCAGTATGAGGACCTTAATTGACTAGGATTTAAACATATTTGATCGTTCTCGCATTCATATTGATCACTTTATTGTCTCATGTAAGTTAAGCGATATCCCATTCAAATGGGGAGTCACTCAAAAAAGTCAAAAATCAGACTATCTCAAAAATCCCTGTTTAACTAACGAAAACCATGGCGACAGTTTTAATACGTTCTATAACAAAGACACAATGCTATTTGAATGCTACCGTGATCATATTTTCGATCGCAGTGTGGAATGCAAATTTAAAAATATCACGTTGGAACGTAAGAATTCTGATCTGAACGAAAAAATGACTGTCGCAAATATCGTTGATACATGAAAAATGTCACGTAAGGCAGTATGAGGACCTTAATTGACTAGGATTTAAACATATTTGATCGTTCTCGCATTCATATTGATCACTTTATTGTCTCATGTAAGTTAAGCGATATCCCATTCAAATGGGGAGTCACTCAAAAAAGTCAAAAATCAGACTATCTCAAAAATCCCTGTTTAACTAACGAAAACCATGGCGACAGTTTTAATACGTTCTATAACAAAGACACAATGCTATTTGAATGCTACCGTGATCATATTTTCGATCGCAGTGTGGAATGCAAATTTAAAAATATCACGTTGGAACGTAAGAATTCTGATCTGAACGAAAAAATGACTGTCGCAAATATCGTTGATACATGAAAAATGTCACGTAAGGCAGTATGAGGACCTTAATTGACTAGGATTTAAACATATTTGATCGTTCTCGCATTCATATTGATCACTTTATTGTCTCATGTAAGTTAAGCGATATCCCATTCAAATGGGGAGTCACTCAAAAAAGTCAAAAATCAGACTATCTCAAAAATCCCTGTTTAACTAACGAAAACCATGGCGACAGTTTTAATACGTTCTATAACAAAGACACAATGCTATTTGAATGCTACCGTGATCATATTTTCGATCGCAGTGTGGAATGCAAATTTAAAAATATCACGTTGGAACGTAAGAATTCTGATCTGAACGAAAAAATGACTGTCGCAAATATCGTTGATACATGAAAAATGTCACGTAAGGCAGTATGAGGACCTTAATTGACTAGGATTTAAACATATTTGATCGTTCTCGCATTCATATTGATCACTTTATTGTATCATGTAAGTTAAGCAATATCCCATTCAAATGGGGAGTCACTCAAAAAAGTCAAAAATCAGACTATCTCAAAAATCCCTGTTTAACTAACGAAAACCATGGCGACAGTTTTAATACGTTCTATAACAAAGACACAATGCTATTTGAATGCTACCGTGATCATATTTTCGATCGCAGTGTGGAATGCAAATTTAAAAATATCACGTTGGAACGTAAGAATTCTGATCTGAACGAAAAAATGACTGTCGCAAATATCGTTGATACATGAAAAATGTCACGTAAGGCAGTATGAGGACCTTAATTGACTAGGATTTAAACATATTTGATCGTTCTCGCATTCATATTGATCACTTTATTGTCTCATGTAAGTTAAGCAATATCCCATTCAAATGGGGAGTCACTCAAAAAAGTCAAAAATCAGACTATCTCAAAAATCCCTGTTTAACTAACGAAAACCATGGCGACAGTTTTAATACGTTCTATAACAAAGACACAATGCTATTTGAATGCTACCGTGATCATATTTTCGATCGCAGTGTGGAATGCAAATTTAAAAATATCACGTTGGAACGTAAGAATTCTGATCTGAACGAAAAAATGACTGTCGCAAATATCGTTGATACATGAAAAATGTCACGTAAGGCAGTATGAGGACCTTAATTGACTAGGATTTAAACATATTTGATCGTTCTCGCATTCATATTGATCACTTTATTGTCTCATGTAAGTTAAGCAATATCCCATTCAAATGGGGAGTCACTCAAAAAAGTCAAAAATCAGACTATCTCAAAAATCCCTGTTTAACTAACGAAAACCATGGCGACAGTTTTAATACGTTCTATAACAAAGACACAATGCTATTTGAATGCTACCGTGATCATATTTTCGATCGCAGTGTGGAATGCAAATTTAAAAATATCACGTTGGAACGTAAGAATTCTGATCTGAACGAAAAAATGACTGTCGCAAATATCGTTGATACATGAAAAATGTCACGTAAGGCAGTATGAGGACCTTAATTGACTAGGATTTAAACATATTTGATCGTTCTCGCATTCATATTGATCACTTTATTGTCTCATGTAAGTTAAGCAATATCCCATTCAAATGGGGAGTCACTCAAAAAAGTCAAAAATCAGACTATCTCAAAAATCCCTGTTTAACTAACGAAAACCATGGCGACAGTTTTAATACGTTCTATAACAAAGACACAATGCTATTTGAATGCTACCGTGATCATATTTTCGATCGCAGTGTGGAATGCAAATTTAAAAATATCACGTTGGAACGTAAGAATTCTGATCTGAACGAAAAAATGACTGTCGCAAATATCGTTGATACATGAAAAATGTCACGTAAGGCAGTATGAGGACCTTAATTGACTAGGATTTAAACATATTTGATCGTTCTCGCATTCATATTGATCACTTTATTGTCTCATGTAAGTTAAGCGATATCCCATTCAAATGGGGAGTCACTCAAAAAAGTCAAAAATCACACTATCTCAAAAATCCCTGTTTAACTAACGAAAACCATGGCGACAGTTTTAATACGTTCTATAACAAAGACACAATGCTATTTGAATGCTACCGTGATCATATTTTCGATCGCAGTGTGGAATGCAAATTTAAAAATATCACGTTGGAACGTAAGAATTCTGATCTGAACGAAAAAATGACTGTCGCAAATATCGTTGATACATGAAAAATGTCACGTAAGGCAGTATGAGGACCTTAATTGACTAGGATTTAAACATATTTGATCGTTCTCGCATTCATATTGATCACTTTATTGTCTCATGTAAGTTAAGCGATATCCCATTCAAATGGGGAGTCACTCAAAAAAGTCAAAAATCAGACTATCTCAAAAATCCCTGTTTAACTAACGAAAACCATGGCGACAGTTTTAATACGTTCTATAACAAAGACACAATGCTATTTGAATGCTACCGTGATCATATTTTCGATCGCAGTGTGGAATGCAAATTTAAAAATATCACGTTGGAACGTAAGAATTCTGATCTGAACGAAAAAATGACTGTCGCAAATATCGTTGATACATGAAAAATGTCACGTAAGGCAGTATGAGGACCTTAATCGACTAGGATTTAAACATATTTGATCGTTCTCGCATTCATATTGATCACTTTAATGTCTCATGTAAGTTAAGCGATATCCCATTCAAATGGGGAGTCACTCAAAAAAGTCAAAAATCAGACTATCTCAAAAATCCCTGTTTAACTAACGAAAACCATGGCGACAGTTTTAATACGTTCTATAACAAAGACACAATGCTATTTGAATGCTACCGTGATCATATTTTCGATCGCAGTGTGGAATGCAAATTTAAAAATATCACGTTGGAACGTAAGAATTCTGATCTGAACGAAAAAATGACTGTCGCAAATATCGTTGATACATGAAAAATGTCACGTAAGGCAGTATGAGGACCTTAATTGACTAGGATTTAAACATATTTGATCGTTCTCGCATTCATATTGATCACTTTAATGTCTCATGTAAGTTAAGCAATATCCCATTCAAATGGGGAGTCACTCAAAAAAGTCAAAAATCAGACTATCTCAAAAATCCCTGTTTAACTAACGAAAACCATGGCGACAGTTTTAATACGTTCTATAACAAAGACACAATGCTATTTGAATGCTACCGTGATCATATTTTCGATCGCAGTGTGGAATGCAAATTTAAAAATATCACGTTGGAACGTAAGAATTCTGATCTGAACGAAAAAATGACTGTCGCAAATATCGTTGATACATGAAAAATGTCACGTAAGGCAGTATGAGGACCTTAATTGACTAGGATTTAAACATATTTGATCGTTCTCGCATTCATATTGATCACTTTATTGTCTCATGTAAGTTAAGCAATATCCCATTCAAATGGGGAGTCACTCAAAAAAGTCAAAAATCAGACTATCTCAAAAATCCCTGTTTAACTAACGAAAACCATGGCGACAGTTTTAATACGTTCTATAACAAAGACACAATGCTATTTGAATGCTACCGTGATCATATTTTCGATCGCAGTGTGGAATGCAAATTTAAAAATATCACGTTGGAACGTAAGAATTCTGATCTGAACGAAAAAATGACTGTCGCAAATATCGTTGATACATGAAAAATGTCACGTAAGGCAGTATGAGGACCTTAATTGACTAGGATTTAAACATATTTGATCGTTCTCGCATTCATATTGATCACTTTATTGTCTCATGTAAGTTAAGCAATATCCCATTCAAATGGGGAGTCACTCAAAAAAGTCAAAAATCAGACTATCTCAAAAATCCCTGTTTAACTAACGAAAACCATGGCGACAGTTTTAATACGTTCTATAACAAAGACACAATGCTATTTGAATGCTACCGTGATCATATTTTCGATCGCAGTGTGGAATGCAAATTTAAAAATATCACGTTGGAACGTAAGAATTCTGATCTGAACGAAAAAATGACTGTCGCAAATATCGTTGATACATGAAAAATGTCACGTAAGGCAGTATGAGGACCTTAATTGACTAGGATTTAAACATATTTGATCGTTCTCGCATTCATATTGATCACTTTATTGTCTCATGTAAGTTAAGCGATATCCCATTCAAATGGGGAGTCACTCAAAAAAGTCAAAAATCACACTATCTCAAAAATCCCTGTTTAACTAACGAAAACCATGGCGACAGTTTTAATACGTTCTATAACAAAGACACAATGCTATTTGAATGCTACCGTGATCATATTTTCGATCGCAGTGTGGAATGCAAATTTAAAAATATCACGTTGGAACGTAAGAATTCTGATCTGAACGAAAAAATGACTGTCGCAAATATCGTTGATACATGAAAAATGTCACGTAAGGCAGTATGAGGACCTTAATTGACTAGGATTTAAACATATTTGATCGTTCTCGCATTCATATTGATCACTTTATTGTCTCATGTAAGTTAAGCAATATCCCATTCAAATGGGGAGTCACTCAAAAAAGTCAAAAATCAGACTATCTCAAAAATCCCTGTTTAACTAACGAAAACCATGGCGACAGTTTTAATACGTTCTATAACAAAGACACAATGCTATTTGAATGCTACCGTGATCATATTTTCGATCGCAGTGTGGAATGCAAATTTAAAAATATCACGTTGGAACGTAAGAATTCTGATCTGAACGAAAAAATGACTGTCGCAAATATCGTTGATACATGAAAAATGTCACGTAAGGCAGTATGAGGACCTTAATCGACTAGGATTTAAACATATTTGATCGTTCTCGCATTCATATTGATCACTTTATTGTCTCATGTAAGTTAAGCAATATCCCATTCAAATGGGGAGTCACTCAAAAAAGTCAAAAATCAGACTATCTCAAAAATCCCTGTTTAACTAACGAAAACCATGGCGACAGTTTTAATACGTTCTATAACAAAGACACAATGCTATTTGAATGCTACCGTGATCATATTTTCGATCGCAGTGTGGAATGCAAATTTAAAAATATCACGTTGGAACGTAAGAATTCTGATCTGAACGAAAAAATGACTGTCGCAAATATCGTTGATACATGAAAAATGTCACGTAAGGCAGTATGAGGACCTTAATTGACTAGGATTTAAACATATTTGATCGTTCTCGCATTCATATTGATCACTTTATTGTCTCATGTAAGTTAAGCAATATCCCATTCAAATGGGGAGTCACTCAAAAAAGTCAAAAATCAGACTATCTCAAAAATCCCTGTTTAACTAACGAAAACCATGGCGACAGTTTTAATACGTTCTATAACAAAGACACAATGCTATTTGAATGCTACCGTGATCATATTTTCGATCGCAGTGTGGAATGCAAATTTAAAAATATCACGTTGGAACGTAAGAATTCTGATCTGAACGAAAAAATGACTGTCGCAAATATCGTTGATACATGAAAAATGTCACGTAAGGCAGTATGAGGACCTTAATTGACTAGGATTTAAACATATTTGATCGTTCTCGCATTCATATTGATCACTTTATTGTCTCATGTAAGTTAAGCAATATCCCATTCAAATGGGGAGTCACTCAAAAAAGTCAAAAATCAGACTATCTCAAAAATCCCTGTTTAACTAACGAAAACCATGGCGACAGTTTTAATACGTTCTATAACAAAGACACAATGCTATTTGAATGCTACCGTGATCATATTTTCGATCGCAGTGTGGAATGCAAATTTAAAAATATCACGTTGGAACGTAAGAATTCTGATCTGAACGAAAAAATGACTGTCGCAAATATCGTTGATACATGAAAAATGTCACGTAAGGCAGTATGAGGACCTTAATTGACTAGGATTTAAACATATTTGATCGTTCTCGCATTCATATTGATCACTTTATTGTCTCATGTAAGTTAAGCAATATCCCATTCAAATGGGGAGTCACTCAAAAAAGTCAAAAATCAGACTATCTCAAAAATCCCTGTTTAACTAACGAAAACCATGGCGACAGTTTTAATACGTTCTATAACAAAGACACAATGCTATTTGAATGCTACCGTGATCATATTTTCGATCGCAGTGTGGAATGCAAATTTAAAAATATCACGTTGGAACGTAAGAATTCTGATCTGAACGAAAAAATGACTGTCGCAAATATCGTTGATACATGAAAAATGTCACGTAAGGCAGTATGAGGACCTTAATTGACTTGGATTTAAACATATTTGATCGTTCTCGCATTCATATTGATCACTTTATTGTCTCATGTAAGTTAAGCAATATCCCATTCAAATGGGGAGTCACTCAAAAAAGTCAAAAATCAGACTATCTCAAAAATCCCTGTTTAACTAACGAAAACCATGGCGACAGTTTTAATACGTTCTATAACAAAGACACAATGCTATTTGAATGCTACCGTGATCATATTTTCGATCGCAGTGTGGAATGCAAATTTAAAAATATCACGTTGGAACGTAAGAATTCTGATCTGAACGAAAAAATGACTGTCGCAAATATCGTTGATACATGAAAAATGTCACGTAAGGCAGTATGAGGACCTTAATTGACTAGGATTTAAACATATTTGATCGTTCTCGCATTCATATTGATCACTTTATTGTCTCATGTAAGTTAAGCGATATCCCATTCAAATGGGGAGTCACTCAAAAAAGTCAAAAATCACACTATCTCAAAAATCCCTGTTTAACTAACGAAAACCATGGCGACAGTTTTAATACGTTCTATAACAAAGACACAATGCTATTTGAATGCTACCGTGATCATATTTTCGATCGCAGTGTGGAATGCAAATTTAAAAATATCACGTTGGAACGTAAGAATTCTGATCTGAACGAAAAAATGACTGTCGCAAATATCGTTGATACATGAAAAATGTCACGTAAGGCAGTATGAGGACCTTAATTGACTAGGATTTAAACATATTTGATCGTTCTCGCATTCATATTGATCACTTTATTGTCTCATGTAAGTTAAGCGATATCCCATTCAAATGGGGAGTCACTCAAAAAAGTCAAAAATCAGACTATCTCAAAAATCCCTGTTTAACTAACGAAAACCATGGCGACAGTTTTAATACGTTCTATAACAAAGACACAATGCTATTTGAATGCTACCGTGATCATATTTTCGATCGCAGTGTGGAATGCAAATTTAAAAATATCACGTTGGAACGTAAGAATTCTGATCTGAACGAAAAAATGACTGTCGCAAATATCGTTGATACATGAAAAATGTCACGTAAGGCAGTATGAGGACCTTAATCGACTAGGATTTAAACATATTTGATCGTTCTCGCATTCATATTGATCACTTTAATGTCTCATGTAAGTTAAGCGATATCCCATTCAAATGGGGAGTCACTCAAAAAAGTCAAAAATCAGACTATCTCAAAAATCCCTGTTTAACTAACGAAAACCATGGCGACAGTTTTAATACGTTCTATAACAAAGACACAATGCTATTTGAATGCTACCGTGATCATATTTTCGATCGCAGTGTGGAATGCAAATTTAAAAATATCACGTTGGAACGTAAGAATTCTGATCTGAACGAAAAAATGACTGTCGCAAATATCGTTGATACATGAAAAATGTCACGTAAGGCAGTATGAGGACCTTAATTGACTAGGATTTAAACATATTTGATCGTTCTCGCATTCATATTGATCACTTTAATGTCTCATGTAAGTTAAGCAATATCCCATTCAAATGGGGAGTCACTCAAAAAAGTCAAAAATCAGACTATCTCAAAAATCCCTGTTTAACTAACGAAAACCATGGCGACAGTTTTAATACGTTCTATAACAAAGACACAATGCTATTTGAATGCTACCGTGATCATATTTTCGATCGCAGTGTGGAATGCAAATTTAAAAATATCACGTTGGAACGTAAGAATTCTGATCTGAACGAAAAAATGACTGTCGCAAATATCGTTGATACATGAAAAATGTCACGTAAGGCAGTATGAGGACCTTAATTGACTAGGATTTAAACATATTTGATCGTTCTCGCATTCATATTGATCACTTTATTGTCTCATGTAAGTTAAGCAATATCCCATTCAAATGGGGAGTCACTCAAAAAAGTCAAAAATCAGACTATCTCAAAAATCCCTGTTTAACTAACGAAAACCATGGCGACAGTTTTAATACGTTCTATAACAAAGACACAATGCTATTTGAATGCTACCGTGATCATATTTTCGATCGCAGTGTGGAATGCAAATTTAAAAATATCACGTTGGAACGTAAGAATTCTGATCTGAACGAAAAAATGACTGTCGCAAATATCGTTGATACATGAAAAATGTCACGTAAGGCAGTATGAGGACCTTAATTGACTAGGATTTAAACATATTTGATCGTTCTCGCATTCATATTGATCACTTTATTGTCTCATGTAAGTTAAGCAATATCCCATTCAAATGGGGAGTCACTCAAAAAAGTCAAAAATCAGACTATCTCAAAAATCCCTGTTTAACTAACGAAAACCATGGCGACAGTTTTAATACGTTCTATAACAAAGACACAATGCTATTTGAATGCTACCGTGATCATATTTTCGATCGCAGTGTGGAATGCAAATTTAAAAATATCACGTTGGAACGTAAGAATTCTGATCTGAACGAAAAAATGACTGTCGCAAATATCGTTGATACATGAAAAATGTCACGTAAGGCAGTATGAGGACCTTAATTGACTAGGATTT
The DNA here is from genome assembly GCF_921293095.1 of Ischnura elegans. Lineage (NCBI taxonomy): Eukaryota > Metazoa > Arthropoda > Insecta > Odonata > Coenagrionidae > Ischnura > Ischnura elegans. Next base: position 49,765 of record NW_025791710.1, read on the forward strand.
AAACATATTTGATCGTTCTCGCATTCATATTGATCACTTTATTGTCTCATGTAAGTTAAGCGATATCCCATTCAAATGGGGAGTCACTCAAAAAAGTCAAAAATCACACTATCTCAAAAATCCCTGTTTAACTAACGAAAACCATGGCGACAGTTTTAATACGTTCTATAACAAAGACACAATGCTATTTGAATGCTACCGTGATCATATTTTCGATCGCAGTGTGGAATGCAAATTTAAAAATATCACGTTGGAACGTAAGAATTCTGATCTGAACGAAAAAATGACTGTCGCAAATATCGTTGATACATGAAAAATGTCACGTAAGGCAGTATGAGGACCTTAATTGACTAGGATTTAAACATATTTGATCGTTCTCGCATTCATATTGATCACTTTATTGTCTCATGTAAGTTAAGCGATATCCCATTCAAATGGGGAGTCACTCAAAAAAGTCAAAAATCAGACTATCTCAAAAATCCCTGTTTAACTAACGAAAACCATGGCGACAGTTTTAATACGTTCTATAACAAAGACACAATGCTATTTGAATGCTACCGTGATCATATTTTCGATCGCAGTGTGGAATGCAAATTTAAAAATATCACGTTGGAACGTAAGAATTCTGATCTGAACGAAAAAATGACTGTCGCAAATATCGTTGATACATGAAAAATGTCACGTAAGGCAGTATGAGGACCTTAATCGACTAGGATTTAAACATATTTGATCGTTCTCGCATTCATATTGATCACTTTAATGTCTCATGTAAGTTAAGCGATATCCCATTCAAATGGGGAGTCACTCAAAAAAGTCAAAAATCAGACTATCTCAAAAATCCCTGTTTAACTAACGAAAACCATGGCGACAGTTTTAATACGTTCTATAACAAAGACACAATGCTATTTGAATGCTACCGTGATCATATTTTCGATCGCAGTGTGGAATGCAAATTTAAAAATATCACGTTGGAACGTAAGAATTCTGATCTGAACGAAAAAATGACTGTCGCAAATATCGTTGATACATGAAAAATGTCACGTAAGGCAGTATGAGGACCTTAATTGACTAGGATTTAAACATATTTGATCGTTCTCGCATTCATATTGATCACTTTAATGTCTCATGTAAGTTAAGCAATATCCCATTCAAATGGGGAGTCACTCAAAAAAGTCAAAAATCAGACTATCTCAAAAATCCCTGTTTAACTAACGAAAACCATGGCGACAGTTTTAATACGTTCTATAACAAAGACACAATGCTATTTGAATGCTACCGTGATCATATTTTCGATCGCAGTGTGGAATGCAAATTTAAAAATATCACGTTGGAACGTAAGAATTCTGATCTGAACGAAAAAATGACTGTCGCAAATATCGTTGATACATGAAAAATGTCACGTAAGGCAGTATGAGGACCTTAATTGACTAGGATTTAAACATATTTGATCGTTCTCGCATTCATATTGATCACTTTATTGTCTCATGTAAGTTAAGCAATATCCCATTCAAATGGGGAGTCACTCAAAAAAGTCAAAAATCAGACTATCTCAAAAATCCCTGTTTAACTAACGAAAACCATGGCGACAGTTTTAATACGTTCTATAACAAAGACACAATGCTATTTGAATGCTACCGTGATCATATTTTCGATCGCAGTGTGGAATGCAAATTTAAAAATATCACGTTGGAACGTAAGAATTCTGATCTGAACGAAAAAATGACTGTCGCAAATATCGTTGATACATGAAAAATGTCACGTAAGGCAGTATGAGGACCTTAATCGACTAGGATTTAAACATATTTGATCGTTCTCGCATTCATATTGATCACTTTATTGTCTCATGTAAGTTAAGCAATATCCCATTCAAATGGGGAGTCACTCAAAAAAGTCAAAAATCAGACTATCTCAAAAATCCCTGTTTAACTAACGAAAACCATGGCGACAGTTTTAATACGTTCTATAACAAAGACACAATGCTATTTGAATGCTACCGTGATCATATTTTCGATCGCAGTGTGGAATGCAAATTTAAAAATATCACGTTGGAACGTAAGAATTCTGATCTGAACGAAAAAATGACTGTCGCAAATATCGTTGATACATGAAAAATGTCACGTAAGGCAGTATGAGGACCTTAATTGACTAGGATTTAAACATATTTGATCGTTCTCGCATTCATATTGATCACTTTATTGTCTCATGTAAGTTAAGCAATATCCCATTCAAATGGGGAGTCACTCAAAAAAGTCAAAAATCAGACTATCTCAAAAATCCCTGTTTAACTAACGAAAACCATGGCGACAGTTTTAATACGTTCTATAACAAAGACACAATGCTATTTGAATGCTACCGTGATCATATTTTCGATCGCAGTGTGGAATGCAAATTTAAAAATATCACGTTGGAACGTAAGAATTCTGATCTGAACGAAAAAATGACTGTCGCAAATATCGTTGATACATGAAAAATGTCACGTAAGGCAGTATGAGGACCTTAATTGACTAGGATTTAAACATATTTGATCGTTCTCGCATTCATATTGATCACTTTATTGTCTCATGTAAGTTAAGCAATATCCCATTCAAATGGGGAGTCACTCAAAAAAGTCAAAAATCAGACTATCTCAAAAATCCCTGTTTAACTAACGAAAACCATGGCGACAGTTTTAATACGTTCTATAACAAAGACACAATGCTATTTGAATGCTACCGTGATCATATTTTCGATCGCAGTGTGGAATGCAAATTTAAAAATATCACGTTGGAACGTAAGAATTCTGATCTGAACGAAAAAATGACTGTCGCAAATATCGTTGATACATGAAAAATGTCACGTAAGGCAGTATGAGGACCTTAATTGACTAGGATTTAAACATATTTGATCGTTCTCGCATTCATATTGATCACTTTATTGTCTCATGTAAGTTAAGCAATATCCCATTCAAATGGGGAGTCACTCAAAAAAGTCAAAAATCAGACTATCTCAAAAATCCCTGTTTAACTAACGAAAACCATGGCGACAGTTTTAATACGTTCTATAACAAAGACACAATGCTATTTGAATGCTACCGTGATCATATTTTCGATCGCAGTGTGGAATGCAAATTTAAAAATATCACGTTGGAACGTAAGAATTCTGATCTGAACGAAAAAATGACTGTCGCAAATATCGTTGATACATGAAAAATGTCACGTAAGGCAGTATGAGGACCTTAATTGACTAGGATTTAAACATATTTGATCGTTCTCGCATTCATATTGATCACTTTATTGTCTCATGTAAGTTAAGCGATATCCCATTCAAATGGGGAGTCACTCAAAAAAGTCAAAAATCACACTATCTCAAAAATCCCTGTTTAACTAACGAAAACCATGGCGACAGTTTTAATACGTTCTATAACAAAGACACAATGCTATTTGAATGCTACCGTGATCATATTTTCGATCGCAGTGTGGAATGCAAATTTAAAAATATCACGTTGGAACGTAAGAATTCTGATCTGAACGAAAAAAATGACTGTCGCAAATATCGTTGATACATGAAAAATGTCACGTAAGGCAGTATGAGGACCTTAATTGACTAGGATTTAAACATATTTGATCGTTCTCGCATTCATATTGATCACTTTATTGTCTCATGTAAGTTAAGCGATATCCCATTCAAATGGGGAGTCACTCAAAAAAGTCAAAAATCAGACTATCTCAAAAATCCCTGTTTAACTAACGAAAACCATGGCGACAGTTTTAATACGTTCTATAACAAAGACACAATGCTATTTGAATGCTACCGTGATCATATTTTCGATCGCAGTGTGGAATGCAAATTTAAAAATATCACGTTGGAACGTAAGAATTCTGATCTGAACGAAAAAATGACTGTCGCAAATATCGTTGATACATGAAAAAATGTCACGTAAGGCAGTATGAGGACCTTAATCGACTAGGATTTAAACATATTTGATCGTTCTCGCATTCATATTGATCACTTTAATGTCTCATGTAAGTTAAGCGATATCCCATTCAAATGGGGAGTCACTCAAAAAAGTCAAAAATCAGACTATCTCAAAAATCCCTGTTTAACTAACGAAAACCATGGCGACAGTTTTAATACGTTCTATAACAAAGACACAATGCTATTTGAATGCTACCGTGATCATATTTTCGATCGCAGTGTGGAATGCAAATTTAAAAATATCACGTTGGAACGTAAGAATTCTGATCTGAACGAAAAAATGACTGTCGCAAATATCGTTGATACATGAAAAATGTCACGTAAGGCAGTATGAGGACCTTAATTGACTAGGATTTAAACATATTTGATCGTTCTCGCATTCATATTGATCACTTTAATGTCTCATGTAAGTTAAGCAATATCCCATTCAAATGGGGAGTCACTCAAAAAAGTCAAAAATCAGACTATCTCAAAAATCCCTGTTTAACTAACGAAAACCATGGCGACAGTTTTAATACGTTCTATAACAAAGACACAATGCTATTTGAATGCTACCGTGATCATATTTTCGATCGCAGTGTGGAATGCAAATTTAAAAATATCACGTTGGAACGTAAGAATTCTGATCTGAACGAAAAAATGACTGTCGCAAATATCGTTGATACATGAAAAATGTCACGTAAGGCAGTATGAGGACCTTAATTGACTAGGATTTAAACATATTTGATCGTTCTCGCATTCATATTGATCACTTTATTGTCTCATGTAAGTTAAGCAATATCCCATTCAAATGGGGAGTCACTCAAAAAAGTCAAAAATCAGACTATCTCAAAAATCCCTGTTTAACTAACGAAAACCATGGCGACAGTTTTAATACGTTCTATAACAAAGACACAATGCTATTTGAATGCTACCGTGATCATATTTTCGATCGCAGTGTGGAATGCAAATTTAAAAATATCACGTTGGAACGTAAGAATTCTGATCTGAACGAAAAAATGACTGTCGCAAATATCGTTGATACATGAAAAATGTCACGTAAGGCAGTATGAGGACCTTAATCGACTAGGATTTTAAACATATTTGATCGTTCTCGCATTCATATTGATCACTTTAATGTCTCATGTAAGTTAAGCGATATCCCATTCAAATGGGGAGTCACTCAAAAAAGTCAAAAATCAGACTATCTCAAAAATCCCTGTTTAACTAACGAAAACCATGGCGACAGTTTTAATACGTTCTATAACAAAGACACAATGCTATTTGAATGCTACCGTGATCATATTTTCGATCGCAGTGTGGAATGCAAATTTAAAAATATCACGTTGGAACGTAAGAATTCTGATCTGAACGAAAAAATGACTGTCGCAAATATCGTTGATACATGAAAAATGTCACGTAAGGCAGTATGAGGACCTTAATTGACTAGGATTTAAACATATTTGATCGTTCTCGCATTCATATTGATCACTTTATTGTCTCATGTAAGTTAAGCGATATCCCATTCAAATGGGGAGTCACTCAAAAAAGTCAAAAATCAGACTATCTCAAAAATCCCTGTTTAACTAACGAAAACCATGGCGACAGTTTTAATACGTTCTATAACAAAGACACAATGCTATTTGAATGCTACCGTGATCATATTTTCGATCGCAGTGTGGAATGCAAATTTAAAAATATCACGTTGGAACGTAAGAATTCTGATCTGAACGAAAAAATGACTGTCGCAAATATCGTTGATACATGAAAAATGTCACGTAAGGCAGTATGAGGACCTTAATTGACTAGGATTTAAACATATTTGATCGTTCTCGCATTCATATTGATCACTTTATTGTCTCATGTAAGTTAAGCAATATCCCATTCAAATGGGGAGTCACTCAAAAAAGTCAAAAATCAGACTATCTCAAAATCCCTGTTTAACTAACGAAAACCATGGCGACAGTTTTAATACGTTCTATAACAAAGACACAATGCTATTTGAATGCTACCGTGATCATATTTTCGATCGCAGTGTGGAATGCAAATTTAAAAATATCACGTTGGAACGTAAGAATTCTGATCTGAACGAAAAAATGACTGTCGCAAATATCGTTGATACATGAAAAATGTCACGTAAGGCAGTATGAGGACCTTAATTGACTAGGATTTAAACATATTTGATCGTTCTCGCATTCATATTGATCACTTTATTGTCTCATGTAAGTTAAGCAATATCCCATTCAAATGGGGAGTCACTCAAAAAAGTCAAAAATCAGACTATCTCAAAAATCCCTGTTTAACTAACGAAAACCATGGCGACAGTTTTAATACGTTCTATAAACAAAGACACAATGCTATTTGAATGCTACCGTGATCATATTTTCGATCGCAGTGTGGAATGCAAATTTAAAAATATCACGTTGGAACGTAAGAATTCTGATCTGAACGAAAAAATGACTGTCGCAAATATCGTTGATACATGAAAAATGTCACGTAAGGCAGTATGAGGACCTTAATTGACTAGGATTTAAACATATTTGATCGTTCTCGCATTCATATTGATCACTTTATTGTCTCATGTAAGTTAAGCGATATCCCATTCAAATGGGGAGTCACTCAAAAAGTCAAAAATCAGACTATCTCAAAAATCCCTGTTTAACTAACGAAAACCATGGCGACAGTTTTAATACGTTCTATAACAAAGACACAATGCTATTTGAATGCTACCGTGATCATATTTTCGATCGCAGTGTGGAATGCAAATTTAAAAATATCACGTTGGAACGTAAGAATTCTGATCTGAACGAAAAAATGACTGTCGCAAATATCGTTGATACATGAAAAATGTCACGTAAGGCAGTATGAGGACCTTAATTGACTAGGATTTAAACATATTTGATCGTTCTCGCATTCATATTGATCACTTTATTGTCTCATGTAAGTTAAGCAATATCCCATTCAAATGGGGAGTCACTCAAAAAAGTCAAAAATCAGACTATCTCAAAAATCCCTGTTTAACTAACGAAAACCATGGCGACAGTTTTAATACGTTCTATAACAAAGACACAATGCTATTTGAATGCTACCGTGATCATATTTTCGATCGCAGTGTGGAATGCAAATTTAAAAATATCACGTTGGAACGTAAGAATTCTGATCTGAACGAAAAAATGACTGTCGCAAATATCGTTGATACATGAAAAATGTCACGTAAGGCAGTATGAGGACCTTAATTGACTAGGATTTAAACATATTTGATCGTTCT
>NW_025791711.1:0-31438 GCF_921293095.1 Ischnura elegans
ACGGGAATGAAAGAAAATTCTAAAATGTGATGCATCATTCCCAATGCAGTCCCCCGTGACTTTGAAATAAATTTTTAGCCGTGGTGGACACGGAATATCGCAAACACCTTTTCCATACACACCGGAGTCGCGTTAAATGCCGGAATCGTCTAAAATTATGCTCCCTCGTCACGAGCATTTTCTTTCGTTGCAGTTGGAAAGTATTACTTGGCGAATCAGATTATTCAGCGTCCTTAGTGGAAGATGTATTTGTATCCCTCATTCTCTAATTCATTGATGAAGACTGTTTCAGAAAAAACCAGTGCGACGTAATCCATTTCGTGCAGTCAGTTATAAACATTTCCCTCCATACCGTTTCAAAGTTTTATTCGTCCACAAATTTTTTGTAACGCACTCTCTCTTCGTGCGAAGTACCGCCACGTGGAAAGAATCCGGGGGTGGGGAAATTCTTGGGTCAACGAAGACAACTTTCCTGGGAACCCGTGTGTGGGGTAGTTCCCACGCTTGGATCCGGGTGGTGGGGGACGGGTTCCCCCACCACGAACCTAAACGCAGCGAGTGGGGCAGGGGACGCCGGGAAGAAAAAAAGAAGTTCCAACGGGCGAATTTTTCAAAAGACGCAATGGCCTCCTTCGTTTGTTTCCCGTCGACGTAAAAAGTGAGTAAGTGTTTTCTATTCATGGCATCATTCAATACCTGCCGTATCGAAAGACTTGCAGGCGAGGATAATCACTCCAATGACAGCAACACATACTTTCATGGCATAGCACCATTAAAAATGTTGGAAAGGTAATCGACTGCCATTAATGGAAGTAGGGTTTTGCAAGGCTTCGAGATAACGTGTAATACTTGAAAAAAAGAAAAAACGCTCAATGTATACCGTTCCTTCGTCAACAGTACACTTTCATTACTTTCACGCAATAGTCATGTCGAGGAATTTATCAATCAATGATCGGTGTACACGTCCAATGAAGTGTTTCCATAGCGCAAGTGAAATTTTAGGGTTGGAAATATTTCCGTCGGGCATACGTTTCACGAAAGCAAATGCCAGTCGCCCGCCTGTATGGGAACATGAAGGGGACTCTTGTTCCCACGGTCGGAAATGGTGGTGGGGGAAGGTACGTCTCCCCGACCGAGAAGCGGCAGCGTGTGACGTAAGCAAGTGTCGGTAGGGGAGAACTTTGAATCGAGGTCGGCTCCCTGCCAACGGACAGTTTTTTTGAAGGGGCGCACTATCGTTCGTCATTCCTCCACGTAAATGTTACGAAATCGGTTCGCATCACAGGGGCAGTAATGCCACCTCATAATCGCAATTGGGAAAAAGAGTGAAGCGCGATAAGCGAGGAAGGATAATAATTTCCTATTCCGTAATATAACTCGGAGTAAAACCACGAATTCCTGTCTCCGTGGCAGTGTGTTGGCATTGGGAGATAGATAAATGACATAAAGAAAAATGTATGAATGTAGGGAAAAACATTTTTTGTTCCAAGAATGGTGAAAACGATTTTTTACACATTGCTTAACCAACAAAGAGCATAACACCGTCAAGTCCGGAAAATGTAGATGAAGAAATTGGAACGACAAGAATTATCTTTCTCAAATTAATTCCCTCGTTACGCATTACATAATCATCTTTTGCCAGAAAATTTCTTTGAAGAAGTAAATGCATCCCTTGCGTTACATCGATCATTAAACAGTCGAAACAACAACAGGCGACATTTACCAATGGATTAAAGCTGAAACGAATCGCCATTACACCAACAAGCACACCGTTACGAAAGACATTTTTCATAAACACATTTTCAAAGATGGACCAAAAGATATAACGGAATTGAGAATTGCTTAAGCATAAAGGGACTGTTGTCTGGAAATGGTAACTATTCAACAGAAACAAAAGCAGATACAACCGCGAAGAAACCAGATCTTCCTTCGATTCTCAAGTCATGATAACTTTTTGAGGATTCGGTCATGTACTCGCCAACGGCCACACCACGTACAATTCACCGGTTCTCGTTCGATCACCGAAGTTAAACTACGTAGGGCCCGGATAGTACTTGGACGGGTGACCGCCTGGGAATACCGGGTGCTGTTGGCATTACTTTTATTCTTCAACTTGTTTAAAAAAAATATTTTCAATCACCTACCGCGAGCAATGCAGAGCAGGAATATGCCGCGAAAATTTCTTTTGAGAAAGAAATGTCACTATGTGAAATATTTTCTACATATTTTATTCGCGTGTTTCAAGAGTGACATTAATGTAGCGTTGGAGAGGAAAGGCTTTGGGAAAAATCCATTTTCAGTCATTACTGCAATCACTTCCTCGGAATTTATTCCCTAATGCGAGAGTTTCGTTGATTCCGATATGTGGTGAATGAGAGAAATAGGTTTGGGAATAATTTTAATTTGCATGCCACGCGACATTTTCCTTCGATCCTCGGTTATCACAGCGGGATTACATACTCTAAAGGCATGGAAATCGGCTTCCGCTTCCCGGTGTCCATTGGGAGATGGCGTGCAGAGGGTTTTTCATTGAATTATTAGAAATAGTTTAAACTACCCAAGTAATTAATAACGGTCATTTTCAGAAAAGATAAGGTTTGAAGATTGTTATCATACCATCGATGTTCAACGGTACATCTCCCTAACCATCCCACGGTACGTTTTCGCGAAAGCACGAAATTTCGATGCTCGATCAACAATACGCCATTACCTTGGCAACGAGGCAAGACGAGAATCAACAACACAGGCGTACGGGTAATGACAGCGCAGCACTCATTGACGTGGAATTAGTTACATTTCTTGGTTAAACGTGGCATTCTCGGATGGTATAATACATTGTATCGTATGCTGGACTCATCGCCTGCCGTTTCACGGAACCGTGTCTCGGGAGGTGGTGCGCCCTAGTGGCAGTTGCGGAACTATCGGCTAGGATTCTTGCATCACGCAAGAACCTCACGGAATTTGAGTAAAAATTTTAGGTATTAAAACGCAATGTGGAAGTGGTACTCGTCGCAAACACTGTGACAAGTGTTCCCTAATGTGCAAGTGAAGTCCCCGTGTCGATGTTGTCCCCGTGTTTGTGAAATGTATGGTAGAAGAAAGGCGGCGCAAAGTGAAGTGTTGGAAGGCGACAGAGGAAAAATTCGGAAAATAAATCCGTTATTGCGTGTGACTGAGAAAATGTGTTAACGCGAAGAAATTGGTAGTGCATACTTTCATGTGAATGTGGTAATTATGTCGTTGCATTGCAAATACAACCAATACATCATTTGTTTGTTCAGGCTGAAGATGGCCGATGTGTAGGAGTTTGCTGATAAGAAAGGCAAACGATAGGGAAATGTGGGGCGTAATGCAGTGAATTCATACATTAATTCTTTCCATAAATTACTGATCATGTTATTAGTTAAAGGCTGGGCGTCGTTAGGGAAATATAATTTTCATGGTTAAATGTTGGAATGAGCTGTTATGTTGTCAACGCTTCGAGAGTACACAAACTGTGTCATTATGGAAATTAGTTTGTTTTATGCAATTAAACTGGTCAGGAATAAGTGGTTTACCTTTCTTAGCATTTGAAAAGGTATGTGATGGAAATCGATACCCAAGGAGAGATATCATGATAGGTGAAGTTTGCAATTTGAAAACAAGTCTTAATTGTCGGGGCATTATGCAGAATAACATTGCTATTTGATGTTCGGAAATTGTAAAACTTGACTGGAGTATGCGTTTTAGGAAGTGTATCAATGGAAGCGTTAGTCCATGGCGATAGTTTGGGAATAGAATGATGATTGGGGGAATGTTGATATGTGCAGTTGTGGCATCAGGGCTTGGAGATTACATAATATGTGATATAAATGAAATTGTAATGAGTCGTGCAATGAAACTCGTCAGGAATACGTGCATTAACTCTTCCTTCGTTTTAAAAGTGAACTGGTGTTAATCCGTGAAAGAACATAGTTTTGATAAGGGAACGGCAGACATTTGTGTGGCTGAGTAAATGAAATTCCAATTGTGATATTCAAAATTATTCATAAAAACCATAATTACCGAGGGATTCTGACGGGATGCGTTCTAAAACGTTAACAATAGTAAAACATACATTAGTGTCGAGTTTCGTAGCGTTAGAGTAATTAGTTTAAAAAATATTCCGGTTGAAGTGACTGAAATATTGCAGAGGCTAAATATTGAATAACAACATTATGTCCTATAGACAGTGAAAACCAGCGGATTCTGGTGGGACAAGTTTTAAAACAATAGGAGAGATAAGGCAATTGTCGGTGACGAGTGTCAGTGCGATTGAATCAATGGTTGAATTAATATGTTACAATGTGTGTATGACATAATGACATTAAATGTGTCATACTCAAAATTATTCATAAAAACCATAATTACCGAGGGATTTTGACGGGATGCGTTTTAAAACGTTAACAATAGTAAAACATACGTTAGTGTCGAGTTTCGTAGCGTTAGAGTAATTAGTTTAAAAAATATTCCAGTTGAAGTGACTGAAATATTGCACAGGCTAAATAATGAATAACAACATTATGTCCTATAAACAGTGAAAACCAGCGGATTTTGGTGGGACAAGTTTTAAAACAATAGGAGAAATAAGGCAATTGTCGGTGACGAGTGTCAGTGCGATTGAATCAATGGTTGAATTAATATGTTACAATGTGTGTATGACATAATGACATTAAATGTGTCATACTCAAAATTATTCATAAAAACCATAATTACCGAGGGATTTTGACGGGATGCGTTTTAAAACGTTAACAATAGTAAAACATACGTTAGTGTCGAGTTTCGTAGCGTTAGAGTAATTAGTTTAAAAAATATTCCGGTTGAAGTGACTGAAATATTGCAGAGGCTAAATATTGAATAACAACATTATGTCCTATAAACAGTGAAAACCAGCGGATTTTGGTGGGACAAGTTTTAAAACAATAGGAGAGATAAGGCAATTGTTGGTGACGAGTGTCAGTGCGATTGAGTCAATGGTTTAATTGATATGTTACATTGTGTGTATGACAAAATGACATTAAATGTGTCACACTCAAAATTATTCATAAAAACCATAATTACCGAGGGATTTTGACGGGATGCATTTTAAAACGTTCACAATAGTAAAACATACGTTAGTGTCGAGTTTCGTAGCGTTAGAATAATTAGTTTGAAAAATATTCCGGTTGAAGTGACTGAAATATTGCAGAGGCTAAATATTGAAAAACAACATTATGTCCTATAGACAGTGAAAACCAGCGGATTTTGGTGGGACAAGTTTTAAAACAATAGGAGAAATAAGGCAATTGTCGGTGACGTGTGTCAGTGCGATTGAATGAATGGTTGAATTAATATGTTACAATGTGTGTATGACATAATGACATTAAATGTGTCACACTCAAAATTATTCATAAAAACCATAATTACCGAGGGATTTTGACGGGATGCGTTTTAAAACGTTAACAATAGTAAAACATACGTTAGTGTCGAGTTTCGTAGCGTTAGAGTAATTAGTTTAAAAAATATTCCGGTTGAAGTGACTGAAATATTGCAGAGGCTAAATATTGAAAAACAACATTATGTCCTATAGACAGTGAAAACCAGCGGATTTTGGTGGGACAAGTTTTAAAACAATAGGAGAAATAAGGCAATTGTCGGTGACGAGTGTCAGTGCGATTGAATTAATGGTTGAATTAATATGTTACAATGTGTGTATGACATAATGACATTAAATGTGTCACACTCAAAATTATTCATAAAAACCATAATTACCGAGGGATTTTGACGGGATGCGTTTTAAAACGTTAACAATAGTAAAACATACGTTAGTGTCGAGTTTCGTAGCGTTAGAGTAATTAGTTTAAAAAATATACCGGTTGAAGTGACTGAAATATTGCAGAGGCTAAATATTGAAAAACAACATTATGTCCTATAGACAGTGAAAACCAGCGGATTTTGGTGGGACAAGTTTTAAAACAATAGGAGACATAAGGCAATTGTCGGTGACGAGTGTCAGTGCGATTGAATTAATGGCTGAATTAATATGTTACAATGTGTGTATGACATAATGACATTAAATGTGTCATACTCAAAATTATTCATAAAAACCATAATTACCGAGGGATTTTGACGGGATGCGTTTTAAAACGTTAACAATAGTAAAACATACGTTAGTGTCGAGTTTCGTAGCGTTAGAGTAATTAGTTTAAAAAATATTCCGGTTGAAGTGACTGAAATATTGCAGAGGCTAAATATTGAAAAACAACATTATGTCCTATAGACAGTGAAAACCAGCGGATTTTGGTGGGACAAGTTTTAAAACAATAGGAGAGATAAGGCAATTGTCGGTGACGAGTGTCAGTGCGATTGAATGAATGGTTGAAATAATATGTTACAATGTGTGTATGACATAATGACATTAAATGTGTCATACTCAAAATTATTCATAAAAACCATAATTACCGAGGGATTTTGACGGGATGCGTTTTAAAACGTTAACAATAGTAAAACATACGTTAGTGTCGAGTTTCGTAGCGTTAGAGTAATTAGTTTAAAAAATATACCGGTTGAAGTGACTGAAATATTGCAGAGGCTAAATATTGAAAAACAACATTATGTCCTATAGACAGTGAAAACCAGCGGATTTTGGTGGGACAAGTTTTAAAACAATAGGAGAAATAAGGCAATTGTCGGTGACGTGTGTCAGTGCGATTGAATGAATGGTTGAATTAATATGTTACAATGTGTGTATGACATAATGACATTAAATGTGTCATACTCAAAATTATTCATAAAAACCATAATTACCGAGGGATTTTGACGGGATGCGTTTTAAAACGTTAACAATAGTAAAACATACGTTAGTGTCGAGTTTCGTAGCGTTAGAGTAATTAGTTTAAAAAATATTCCGGTTGAAGTGACTGAAATATTGCAGAGGCTAAATATTGAAAAACAACATTATGTCCTATAGACAGTGAAAACCAGCGGATTTTGGTGGGACAAGTTTTAAAACAATAGGAGAAATAAGGCAATTGTCGGTGACGAGTGTCAGTGCGATTGAATTAATGGTTGAATTAATATGTTACAATGTGTGTATGACATAATGACATTAAATGTGTCACACTCAAAATTATTCATAAAAACCATAATTACCGAGGGATTTTGACGGGATGCGTTTTAAAACGTTAACAATAGTAAAACATACGTTAGTGTCGAGTTTCGTAGCGTTAGAGTAATTAGTTTAAAAAATATACCGGTTGAAGTGACTGAAATATTGCAGAGGCTAAATATTGAAAAACAACATTATGTCCTATAGACAGTGAAAACCAGCGGATTTTGGTGGGACAAGTTTTAAAACAATAGGAGAAATAAGGCAATTGTCGGTGACGAGTGTCAGTGCGATTGAATTAATGGCTGAATTAATATGTTACAATGTGTGTATGACATAATGACATTAAATGTGTCATACTCAAAATTATTCATAAAAACCATAATTACCGAGGGATTTTGACGGGATGCGTTTTAAAACGTTAACAATAGTAAAACATACGTTAGTGTCGAGTTTCGTAGCGTTAGAGTAATTAGTTTAAAAAATATTCCGGTTGAAGTGACTGAAATATTGCAGAGGCTAAATATTGAAAAACAACATTATGTCCTATAGACAGTGAAAACCAGCGGATTTTGGTGGGACAAGTTTTAAAACAATAGGAGAGATAAGGCAATTGTCGGTGACGAGTGTCAGTGCGATTGAATGAATGGTTGAAATAATATGTTACAATGTGTGTATGACATAATGACATTAAATGTGTCATACTCAAAATTATTCATAAAAACCATAATTACCGAGGGATTTTGACGGGATGCGTTTTAAAACGTTAACAATAGTAAAACATACGTTAGTGTCGAGTTTCGTATCGTTAGAATAATTAGTTTTAAAAATATTCCAGTAGAAGTGCCTGAAAAATTGCAGAGGATAAATATTGAATAACAACATTATGTCCTATAAACAGTGAAAACCAGCGGATTTTGGTGGGACAAGTTTTAAAACAATAGGAGAAATTAGGCAATTGTCGGTGACGAGTGTCAGTGCGATTGAATTAATGGTTTAATTAATATGTTACACTCCCTGGCTGTCGACATGAAATTCCTAGGGTCAAACTCAATATTATTTATAAAAACGATAATTACCGAGGGATTTTGATGGGAGACATTTTAAAACGTTCTTAAAGTGAAAACAGACATTATTGAGGAGTATCATAGTCTCTGAATGAATACTTTCAAAATACGCCATTTTTTGGGTTGAAAGTAAGCGAAGACTGAATTTTCAATATCAGCATTATGTCATATGAACAGTAAAAACCAGTGGATTTTGATGGGACCGGTTTTAAAACGACAAGAAAATTAAGACAAATATTCGTGACAAGTGTCAGTGCAACGGAGTAAATAGTTTTAAAAATGTGTTACAGTTGCTAATGAGTTAATCAAATTTCCATTTTCATACTCAAAATTATTTCTAAAAACCATAATTACCGTGGGATTTGGACGGGAGACGTTTCAAAACTTAGGTGTATTCAAAAAGAACATTATAGCGGAGTTCCGTAGCCACAGAATGAATACTTTGAAAAATATCCCATATTATGTGTCTGACAGCAAATGCTGATTTTTCAATATCAACGTTATGTCATATGAACAGTAAAAACCAGTGAATTTTGATGGGACCGGTTTTAAAACGACAAGGAAATTAAGGCAATTATTCGTGACTAGTGTCAGTGCGACTGATTCCATGGTTTAAGAAATATATTGTAATCCGTTGCTGACAAAAACAAATTTCCAATGCCATACTCCAAATTATTCATAAAAAGCAATAATTACAGAGGGATTTGGACGGGAGACGTTTTAGAACGTTAACATAAATTGAAACAAACATTATCGTGGACCTTCAGTGCGACGGAATTGAAAATTTCAACAATGTTCCATGCTCTGTGCCCGTCACATTGCAAAGTGTCCGTTTAAACTCAACAAGTGAGCGTGGAAACCACACTTCCGGTCGGATTTTCATGAGGCACGTTTTAAAACGTGCAGAAAAATGACAATTAATTATTTGGAGACAAAGTTCGACAGAATAATAGCTACGTTAATGCCACATACGTGGCTACTGCGACAGCGCACGATGTATTCGTCGTAGGCGTGTGACATTTCGTCATAACATGCAGATTGTCACTTCATGCATTGCAATAGGGATATGTGAAGTTCGAAAGGAATAACTCCGAAGTCGTACTCGCTCTTTTCCTTCGTAATTCCGCAATCAGACAGTGAAATGCATCGGAAATATTGACAAACGAAGTAAGTCAAAGGAAAATTGATTTGCCAAAAGAGGTAATTGTAAGAATGCCGAAACAACAAATACCACGTTTCAGGAAATAGCAAAGTTAGGTTTAAAACTTGGACGTTACCGTAGAGAGTGGAATTAATCCACAGAACAATGTACGAAAAACTAACAAAGGGAAAGTTATCGATCGGCGATGTGAAGAGTACATCTTTTCCCTTGCACGTCCGCATTCACGAATATACGTTCCTGCGGGAAAGACACATCATTTCCAATCCCGAAGTGGCGTGTGGTAATTTAAGTAATACGTGTAACGCGCTACGTCGTCACAATGTTGTAGGGAACGGTAATTCATTTTCACAAAAGTCATTCAAAATCAGCCTTCTCACACACAGAAAATCGCAGTCATCAATTTCCAGAATCGCACGCTAGACCAGAAATATCCTGCGACTCGAGTATGGAAAAGCCAGCCTCACTCGACAATCCCTCCCGTCGAGGCGTAATTTTTTTTTCACCAACCTTTCGCAATCCCTGCCCAGGAATCAAATTCACCACATTCCCCCCCAGAATAGGCACAGAAAGCGCACGGAGTGAAACGAACGGGGCGAACCGAAAACCGTAGGAGCGTCAAACGGAGTCATTCCATTTCCTTCGAATATCACGACTCGCGGCGCAATCGGAATACTCTCGCGACATTCAGCCCCCGCCGGAAAGGGGAAACGATAATCGAGTGCCGCCGTTTGTGGAATAACGGCACGAGAACAAAAATTATGGACATTCGTCCGCTTCTCCCGGGGATCGCGGGTTCGCGGCAGCGCGAACGATCGCAGTCGCACGCGGAAAGAGTGATTTCGGCGTCGCGAAAAGGCGAGATCGAGGGAAACAGTCGCGTTTCGGCGACGCCGAAGTGGCGTCTCGATCGTCGATCGAAATCGCCGCAAACTCGGATCGAAAAGTGCAACAGACGAATGCACAACCGCGGATCGAGTCGTCGCGACACGACGCCGATCCGTCCGACAGGCACATCTTCCGACCATCGTTCTCCGTCCGCGGGGCGCCGTCCAGACCGGCGCCGGCGTGCCGGCACACGCAGGAAGGTTCAGAGAAACGGCGAGGCAGGTCGCCGATCGACCACGCGAACCCGCGACGCCACGGCGACACTTTAATTATCGGGTCGGAAGGCGCGCCGGTGACATGCCGTATTTCGCTCGGGCGCCGCGGCGCCCGCGACGTTCCGGTCGCCGACGGCGGGCCGCCCGCGCGCGGCCGGGACTGTCGCCTCGCGCGTCGAGATCGGACGCCGACGTCGGAGCCGCCGGCGCCGTCCGAAACGATAAAGTGCGAGACGAAGTCGAGTACAAAGATTCGAAGGAGAACGCCGACGACAAGTTCGACAGCGGCGAACGCGCTCCGAAATGGTACGATATCTCGAAGGTGGGAAACGCGAAATTTTGAAAATTTTCATACCTCTCGTCCGAGACCATGGCAGACGCTACCGCAGCAGCCGCAGCAGCGCCCCCGGCGGCCCAGCCGTCCGGCACCGCAGCCGTCAAGCCCCTGCCCGCCGCCTCCGCAGCATCCAAGAAGGCCAGCAAGGGCGCCGCCTCCAAGAAGGCCCGCGCAAAGCCCTCGCATCCACCGACCTCCGAGATGGTCAACAACGCCGTCAAGAGCCTCAAGGAACGCGGCGGCTCCTCCCTCCAGGCCATCAAGAAGTACATCGCCGCCTCCTACAAGGTCGACGCCGAGAAGCTCTCCCCCTTCATCAAGAAGTACCTCAAGTCCGCCGTCACCTCCGGCACACTCGTACAGACCAAGGGCAAGGGAGCGTCGGGGTCCTTCAAGCTGAGCTCCACCACGCTGAAGGACAAGGCTGCACCCGCTGCAGCCAAGGCGAAGAAGACCGCAGCCAAGAAGACGGCCGCGGCCAAGAAGCCCAAGCCCGCGAAGAAGGAGAAGGCTGCCACCAAGCGGTCCGCGCCCAAGGAGCGCTCCAAGTCCGCGCCTCCCGCGAAGAAGGCAAAGAAAGCAGACAAGCCCAAGAAGAAGCCCGCAGCAGCCAAGCCAGCGGCGAAGGCAGCAAAGTCCCCATCGAAGGCGAAGAAGGCGCCCACCAAGCCCAAGGCGCCCAAGCCCAAGAAGACGCCCACCAAGCCCAAGCCCGCGGCAGCAAAGAAGGCCGCCGCCGCCCCCAAGAAGAAGTGAGCGACCGAACCTCGCAGGTTCACCGAACTTCGATGTACGCGAAGTTCAATTTAGGCCCTCTTAAGGGCCATCAAGTCATACAGATGACTATTTTCCATGCTTAAAACAAAATTCCAAACTCCTTCACCTTACCCAATAAAGTTTCAAACCTTACCCATTGAAGGAAATGAGTAGATGGACAATATTCCTTCTACAAATCCGCTAATTTTACGTCAAATTAATGCACCTTCCATTGAAGGTTGTCTGATAATTTTTTGGCAGTAAAAATTTACCTATGAAACTAAGTTTCGAAAGAGACGTCTGCTGCAGCAGAAAGCCTGATTGCTCAAAAGAATGAAGTACTTGCGTATCACATATTTGCAACCAAGACGGTCGATTGTTGAAAACAATGAAATCTTGGCGAATGTCATTGTTGCATTAGTATTTTCCGTGACAATACTGCTGGCGGAAAACAATCGTCGCGCATGGCAACATCTCCTAACGACATTTTTTGAGTTCGAGAGATGCCTACATTGTCGTAACTCGATAAAGGATTGAGTGTACTCCTGACTTTGTTATTCTGAAAGAACTTCGTAATTTCCGTTACCTATGAAATTTTAATTGCCATTCTGTAAAGATAACATTTTCCGTCAGGAAACTGCCAGGATGCCAAGCACTCCATCTGCAAAAAAACATCTTTTCATAAGTTATATTCATACCTTCCAGTATTCATTTAAACTATTTTTCATTAGTTAATTATAATTATCATTAATTACAACTTTATTATTTTTTCATTCTCTTTCAGCTTTTCTTTATGAAATATTATTTCATTCTCGTCGATGAAAGCAATGGGAAACAATCGTCTGTATGACGTCTAGTCCTGAAAAGGACTTTTGTTTTTGTGCCGACAAGAAGTCGACAGCGACGACGATCTAAGCGCGCTCTCCGCGGATACGGCGTGCCAGCTGGATGTCCTTTGGCATGATGGTGACGCGCTTGGCGTGGATGGCGCACAGGTTGGTGTCCTCGAAAAGACCCACGAGGTAGGCCTCGGACGCCTCCTGCAAAGCCATGACGGCGGAGCTCTGGAAGCGGAGGTCGGTCTTGAAGTCCTGGGCGATCTCACGGACCAGGCGCTGGAAGGGCAGCTTGCGGATCAGAAGCTCGGTGCTCTTCTGGTATCTCCTGATCTCTCGGAGGGCCACGGTACCTGGGCGATACCTGTGGGGCTTCTTCACTCCACCGGTGGCCGGCGCGCTCTTGCGAGCGGCCTTGGTGGCCAGCTGCTTCCTGGGGGCTTTGCCTCCGGTCGACTTACGGGCTGTCTGCTTGGTACGTGCCATTTTCCTGTCGGGAAAGTAACTAACCTGGGCAATTCAATTCAATTCAAAAAGGTTTATTTCCATACTGCAAGTTTTACATGGATATTTACATAGTGAGGTAGAGTATTATAATATATACAGTAGGTCCCCGTTATAGGAAATTTTCCTCTTCAGGGCATGTCACAATTGTTATTATTTATACATTGTTTGTGAGCATGTAGCAGATATGGCAAAAAAAAATCAGAAAATCTGGAACTCTTTTCTTCCGGGATGGCTATTGGTCCGACATTTGTCCGAGACGTGAGGGAAACCTAACCTGGGCGATTTCTCGACCCAATATATTGGCATGAGTGTGTAGACTCTTACATGTGCCGAAATGTGATTGGCTGAGAGTGCGAGACCGTCGAAAGACGTTATAAAATGGAAAGCCGAAAGTCAAGCAAGCACGATTCTCTCACCGAGACAGCAGCAACATGACCGGACGAGGCAAGGGAGGAAAAGGCTTGGGGAAAGGAGGCGCCAAGCGTCATCGCAAGGTTCTTCGCGACAACATCCAGGGCATCACCAAGCCGGCCATTCGCCGTCTGGCCCGCCGCGGAGGTGTCAAGCGTATCTCCGGACTCATCTACGAGGAGACCCGCGGTGTCCTCAAGGTGTTCCTTGAGAACGTGATCCGTGACGCCGTCACCTACACCGAACACGCCAAGAGGAAGACCGTGACCGCCATGGACGTCGTGTACGCCCTCAAGCGCCAGGGACGCACCCTGTACGGATTCGGTGGTTAGATTTCCATCGCGGCAGCAGCCCATTACATCTGGCAGCTGCAGCATCATCGAATAACAAAGGTCCTTTTCAGGACCATAGAACATGCAGGATATTATTTGCCATTGCTTACACTCGTCGCAATCACAGAAATGTGATGTCATCGATAATACATGAGAACTAAGGTACTGGTTGAGTAAAGAAAAAAAAATTGATGGAATTGTCACATGACAAGTTACTATTATGCTAGTAAACCAAATACTTTCATTCATATTGAAAGTTGATTGAGTAAACTGCTGAGGGACGATCAATTTGTTTCTATTTCTTAATCCAACCCATATTACCGACTTCAACAATAATGGTCAGTAAGTGTTCTATTTCCGGTAGTTATTGTTACATTTTACAGCGGCACAAGCCGTTAACAATGTCGTCCATTGATAGTGTTACTTAGCAACGACCAAACGCCTTCGTCGATTTTCAAACAATTCTTCGACCGAATGCGGTGATTATGACACATTGTTATACATCGCCTATCTGTTGCTTAGAAACGCACTGCTGCCAACATATTTTCCAACTGCTACATAGCATTCGGACTTTTTGGATATCCATTCAAATGTTCCTTTTACAAGGCGAAGCTATGGTATTGCAACATGTTTTTCCCCCATCATAATACTAATCCCTTAATTACTATTCATTCATCATCACAGTTTCTCTTACTCTGTTTTTTCCACAGAGCTTTTTCTTCGGTGTTGGTATGCTTTCGTCACACTTGCTATCGTTCTATTATGATATAATTTTCAAATTTTATAACCACTCGACAACTCGATCCACGAGCTCTCCACCTGAGAAACAGAAAGTAATTTCTAGACTTTTTATGTGCATATTTTGGGAAGAGTACCAAATTCTTTGACATAGTCGTAAGACTGACAGACCTAGATGGTTTGCGGTCCTAAAAAGGACCATTTTTTTATTCTCTTCGTAAGAAGAGAACGCTTAAGCCTTCTTCTCGGTCTTCTTGGGCAGAAGCACGGCCTGGATGTTAGGCAAGACACCACCCTGGGCGATGGTGACGCCAGACAGGAGCTTGTTCAACTCCTCGTCGTTGCGGATGGCCAGCTGAAGATGACGGGGAATGATCCTCGTCTTCTTGTTGTCACGGGCAGCGTTGCCTGCCAATTCCAGGACTTCGGCGGCCAGGTACTCCATGACGGCGGCGAGGTACACGGGGGCACCGGCACCGACGCGCTCGGCGTAGTTGCCCTTGCGGAGAAGACGGTGAATACGTCCCACGGGGAACTGAAGTCCGGCCCTGCTGGAACGGGACTTGGACTTGCCCTTGACTTTGCCTCCCTTTCCTCGTCCGGACATGATGAATCAAGCTGGTTTCGGCGTTACGGTGCAGACCTCACGACGAATCGTTGAGATCTGCACACTCCCCGTGTGGTTTATACATATTCTGGGCTGCCGCTGGCCGACGGCTCAGCCTCATCGACCAATCCCGTATCGCCGAGTCGCCACTCTACGGAATATAATCTGACTCCGTTGCCGTGGCGGTACATCTCGCTGCTACGCAACGTTGATACCAACATGCCACCTAAGACTAGCGGAAAGGCTGCCAAGAAGGCCGGCAAGGCCCAGAAGAACATCTCCAAGGGAGACAAGAAGAAGAAGCGCAGGAGGAAGGAGAGCTACGCAATCTACATCTACAAGGTGTTGAAGCAGGTCCACCCTGACACCGGTATCTCCTCCAAGGCCATGAACATCATTAACTCCTTCGTCAACGACATCTTCGAGAGGATCGCCGCCGAGGCTTCCCGTCTCGCTCATTACAACAAGCGCTCCACCATCACCTCCAGGGAGGTGCAGACCGCCGTCAGGCTCCTGCTCCCCGGTGAACTGGCCAAGCACGCCGTGTCTGAGGGCACCAAGGCTGTGACCAAGTACACCAGCTCCAAGTAAATTACTTGGTAGCACCCCAACGGCCCTTTTTAGGGCCCTACATCATTCAGTGTGATGTTTCCATTGCTTACTTCAACGACAAAAACGAAGTTCCACTTTAAAATTCACAACGGTAGTCCATATCTCATTTTCAGTGCTCAGAAGGTCCTAATTTTTATGATTAATCCTTGGTTGCCATAGCAACAGATTGTTGATCATGCATCAGTTATTTCATTCCAACAGTCTGTGATTGTTGCCGTCGCATTGTCAAAGCGAAGTTAGACGGTGTCTCCGGGCTCTCTCAAATGTTCAAGTTCAAAAACCGTTTTTCCACGAGCGTTACAGATACAATGTTCCCACAAATTAATAATTTATTCAACATTATTTTCTCTTTCCTTATCTTCATGGCAGATATTTTTCCTTTCCCTCTATCGCGTACATGAATTTCTACTATCGCTATATGTAAAGTCCTCCGTAACGTCTCCACAGTTCCTCGTTGCATGACAATCCGTCCAGTGCGTTCAAATTTTGTCTACTTGCAGCCGCACGAGACGATCGTTAACGTTATTTCCTTGTTATGACAACAAAAGGCACTTTGTAACTCAGAAAACTGGTGGGACAGTTTCTCTTACGTCAAACCGTTTGTCCGTTATTCCATCATTTTCAGTTCACTCCATATTCCACGTTGGCAGCCCATTGTAATCCATCTTCGAAAGCCTCTACTTTGTCACGGGAGGTCCGCGCTTCAGCTGTCTTCCTTTCCGCAACATTTATGAAAACTAACTCTTACAGATCCATTTCCGAAACTGATACTTTTGAAATGGAAATTTTTTATGCGCCGTTGATGCTCAATTTCATTCCTGTATGACATTTAACTCCAAATTGTTACAAAGTCAGATAGTGAACTATCGAATCTAATCACCGAATGAGTATAACATTCTTCAAAAGCCATACATATCTTCGCCAACGGCCATACCGGACGGACGTGTTTGCGGAGCGCTCTGCTAGCCCGAACGCGAGATAAGACACCCGGCCGGGAGGCCTGCCTCGGCCGCCCGCGCGAGGCGACGATCGCCCGTTCTGGCGATCGTCTTTTGTTTTTTCGTGTGTTTGACGATCGGAAAAAATTTCCGGAGCAACCATGTGATTTCTGTTTTTTCTCTCTACCGACCTACGGGCTATAGTTTAGCCACAGTGAAACAGTGTTTGAAGGTTTTTCTTTAGTTTATTCTACGAGTGGTGATTAAGTTACTTTTTTCTTTGTTTTGGTGAGTAGCGGAGTGTGCTCGCCCCTGCCTGCGCGCAGTCTGCGCCGGGCAGGATTATCATCAGCGATCCCCTTTTTCTTTCTCCCCAATTTGTTTCGTGTTCTTCCCCCCCCAATGTGCTTATGTTAGTGTGATGATGGAAGTCAATCGCACTAACACGATCGTCATCACGACGGAGGAAACGGCGAGATTCGCTACACCGCTGGAGGCGCACGTTTTTGTAAAGAAGACGTTGGGCCTCGCGGTGGAGGATGTCGACGGTATTCAGATCGGTTATAACCGAAGGAACATATATTTGAAGTTAAAAAATGAAATTATCCTGAAGAAGGTCTTAGAAATGAAAACGAGAACGCTACCTTTTCCCACCCAGGAGGGAAAAATCATGACGGCCAACATAGACTCCACGGACGACGCCCCTGTCCTCGTAAAAATCATGTGCCTGCCGCTAGAGATGCCCATCGCAGTGGTCACCGATGAGCTCAGGCGATTTGGCGACATCAAATCATGCTGGGAAGGGGTGTGGAGGGGCAAGGACCTCCTCGGTGGCACCAGAACTGGCACCTTTTTTGTAAAAATGGTTGTTAAAGCAAATATCCCCTCCTACCTCAACTTCAGAGGCCACAGGGCCCTGATACTCTACGAGGGGCAAAAAAAGACGTGTGCCCGGTGCCACGAGGAGGGCCACGTTCGTAAGAACTGTCCGCGAAACGACTTTGGAAGGCGTTTTGCGGATGTGGCAGCCCGTTCCCCCTCTGCACCCGCGGACGACGAAGAGACAACAGCTGACATCGCTCAGCATCTTTCAACGATGGAGGATGAACCGTCGAAGCCTATCCCTCCAAATCCGAAGAGACCCCCTTCCCCGGCTGACATCATCCCTGACCTCAACCCCGACAGCTCAAAAAAGCAGAAAATAGCCGACGAGGCCTCAAAGGTCTCATACTATACGCCCACAGAATATCCCCCCCTCCCCCAACGAGTGCCGGCCCCTGACCATACAAATCGTCATATCCTCGCGTCTGTTCGGGTCATCGAGTCCTTTGACCAGCAGACCGATGACGAAGGCGACCTAAAGTCTTCCAAAGAAGGACTGATGGACACCAGCGGTGCGGAACCTGCTACAGAACACGTGGCAGATAACGCAGCGGAATATGAGGGTGAAATAATAGAAGACCTTTTCACCCCAAACGAAGTAATTACCATCAGCACCGTCACTTCCCCCTCCACCTCCCCTACCTCCCTTTCCCTTCACAACTCCCTCTCCGACCTCTCGCATATCAGCGAGAGCGACCCCATCCCATCCCTCACCCTCGACATGGCGGAGAAAGGCGACCGGCAGGCGACGACCTCCCCCACACGCTCGCCGTCCCACGGAGCTGTCCCTCCCAGCGGGAGTCTAAGTGGCAGCGATGCCGAACCGGAGCGGGGTGTGGGAGAAGGCGGAAGCAGCCAAGAGCAGCCGACGGATTCTCGACGCTCACGCCGCCGATCCCATAACGGGTCGTCGAGACGAAAGAGCAAACAAAAGACGGAAGACGTGCCCCCTTATTCAAGTTCGATTCCCACGTGAGTCTTTCTTCCCACTGGCCCGTAATGAAAATTCTTTCCTTAAACATTGCGGGGATTTATAATCCCCTTAAGATAAATTTAATTCTAAATTTCATAAAAACACAAAATATAGACATCGCATGTATTCAAGAGTCATTAGAGGGGATCATTTGGCCTGACCCCCTCTACCGGTCCTTCGCCAATTGCGACGGGCCGGGCCGAGGTACGACTATTTTAATTAAATCCGGGCTTCCGGTAAGAAATATCAGATTCCACCCCTCAGGGAGAATAACCTCCCTAACTGTATTCGACATCCATGTGGTAAACGTCTACGCTCCTGCGCATGTTGAGCGGAGGGTGGACAGAGATTTGTTTTTAAATGAAACACTGTTGCCGTATTTACATGTTTTTACTGGGAAAGCCATTCTCGCGGGGGATTTTAATTGTACTTATCGCGGCGAAGATCGTCAATCTTCCCGCGCTCGTATCGAACCTCCGAGCCGGGCTTTTAAAATGTTAATAGATTCTGTATGTTTAACAGATAGTTTTTTAAATTCCAATTCTGACACTGTGCCATTCACGCGCACGGGCCCAACATCGCGCTCGAGAATTGACTTCATCTTTTTATCCAAAGCCCTTAAATCCTTCCCTCGAACCCCGTATTTATTGCCAGTGTCTCTCTCTGACCACTGTGCCCTTATTCTAGACCTCTCCCTACCCTTACCTTCCCTCACCCCGGTCATTTCCAATGCAACTCCCTTTGGCGTCTAGATACTCGACTCTTAGGAATGTCTGAGTACATTGAGTTAATCAGGGCGAAGGTAGTTCAGCTGGCTGACTCCTTCGACCCAAACATGGACGCAATTATATGGTGGGAGAGCATCTTCAAGCCCAAGGCTACCCTCTTGCTGAGGAAAATGTCCAGGCAATGGAAAAAACGGAAAGATGCCACAATAAAATTTTATAGGTTGGCTTTGAAAGAGCTCATTACCTTGCCTCGCCGGCCTGATAACTATTACGCCATGGTGCGAGAATTGAAAGGCACTATTCTAACCCATGAAATTGCTCGTTACTCTCCCCGCAGCTGGCAGCGGGAGATAGATAAGGAGGGGTGGGGCCCGCTATCCCTCTCTGAGCTCAAGCGAGTAATAAGAATGAAAAATAAGCACTCCACTGCAAATATCGACCGCCTCATGAGTGAGGCGGAGGGACATTTCAAGGGCACATATGACCGCTACCCTGCTTGGAGTGATGCGCACTGCCCCCCACTCCCCGCCTTACCCACGCTCCCGCTTGATGAGTCCCTCGAGCTCGAAAGCGCGATCCGAGGGGAGGAGGTGGAGCTGGTTCTCCGCTCCCTCCCCAAGGGTAAGTCACCCGGCTCGGACGGGCTTCCCTACGAGTTTTATGCCGCATGCTGGGACATTTTAACTCCGGTGTTGACGCGAATTTTTAATGATTTTTATATTTCTGGCGGCGAGTTGGCTCCAAGTCAGCGGACCGCGGTGATTACCTTATTGCCAAAGAAGGATCGGCCGAAGTCGTGTAACGACCTACGGCCGATCGCCCTATTAAACTGTGATATTAAAATTTTTAGCCGAATTTTAAAAAACAGATTCTCGGCCGTTGCCGATTTGATTTTAGACAAATCCCAGTATGCGGTCTCTAAAGAACGTAGCATCCTGGATGCTTCGGCTTTGCTGAGAGACCTTTTTATCACGCCAAACAGTAATCCTTTTTATTGTGTTTTAGCTATAGATCTCAGCAAAGCCTTTGATTTTATTAGGATCGAGTTCATTTTAACTGTTTTAAAACGAATGGCTTTTCCTGATATTTTTACTAATGTTATTAAATTATTATACACTGACGCCACTGCCTGTCTTCGGGTTGGGGGAGGGTTTTCAGGGCCCTTTTTAGTCAGGAATTCAGTCCGTCAGGGGTGCCCCCTATCTATGGCTCTCTTCGCGGTAGCCATGGACCCTCTAATTAGAGGATTACAGCTGGCGGGGGTTGGCATTGAGCGTTTCGGCTCAAGATATACCGGGATTGTGTACGCCGATGACATTACTCTTTTCATCGACAATCACGAGCAGATGGAGTCTGCTCGTGAGGTAATCGAGGCGTATACGGCGGGGGGAGTGGAAATTAACCACGTTAAAAGTAAGGCGATTGTCTTACAAGGGACACCCCCGTCTAATCCCTGCTGGAAGGTGACGCAGGATCCAGTCAAGATTCTCGGTATATGGTGGGAGAAGCCAATCCCCGCCATGCTCGAGCATAATTGGGATGAGGTCCTTCAGACAATAACTTTTAATATTCGTAAATACACTTGTGTCTCCCTGCCCCTGACGGCTAGGGTTAAATTAATTAATACATTGATTTATCCGAAGATTTGGTACGTGGCGCATACATGGCCATTAACACGAAAGCACCATGCACAACTTGTTACACTTACAAACAGCATGGTGTGGCACAAAATGCCACGAAAAGTGAAACGGCAACAGCTGTATTTGAGTCGCGATAAGGGGGGGCTTGACCTTATTAATGCTGAAATAAAAGCGCGAGTGATCCATTGTAAGATCGCTTTTAAGATTCTGGGAGGGGACTCGCCGGAGAGGAGCGCGTTGCTCAAGGCGGCATGGGCTGCCGGCAGCGCCTCCTCTCACGAGTTAAAAAAATCGCTCGCATCAGCGCGGGCGGTTGCCGACATTGTTCGCCCGGGCGAGGCATTCTTGGTCAAGCGCTTGTATGAACGGGTTTTAAGGGGAGGGGAGGGGGGTTCTGCGCCCCCCTCCGCCAACTCGTGGAGGAACTGGGCGGCATGCAGGGTGGAGGAGTGTGTCGCCAGTGTTATGTTTGGCGTGATTGCGGGCCTTCAGCTCACAAGGGTAAATCTTTTTAAAATGGGTCTGGCTGACGCGCCCCTCTGCCCTGTGTGTAATCACATGGATGACCTGCCCCACCATGTCCTCGGCTGTGGCGATAGCCCGAGGGCATGGAGGGCTATTAGAGATATTTTTTTTCATATAGATTCCTTTGGTACTTGTCCTCGGCTTGACGACCATACACTCTTAACTTTGAATTTCAAACTTTTTCCTTCTTTTAAAACCAATGCACTTTCGGCCATCATTTCTAAATTTACCTTCTTAACATTACAAAGAAAGCCAGTGGGAGAAGGGCTCTTAAGTTTCGTGTTGTGTGCTCCATTACCCGGCGCACCGCCGAACTTTCGTTCCTTTTTAAAAAATGTTTTCATGGAGATCGTGGACTTTGACCCCGGTTAATTCAACGCTCAGATGGACAAACAAATGATGTGAATGAGAAATGGAATGACAGAATAAATTTAGGGAAAAACCAGATGGGAAGCTCTTAGACCGCATTTTATGCTTGTGAGCTCAGAAAGTTACGGTGGCCTGGTGGATCGGCGCCCGGCCAGTAAGGAGAAGTATGGAGTGTCTGGTCCGGGTGTTCGAATCCCCAGGCTCCCTTGTCCAATTTTTTCTGTTAAAAACATTTCTTAGAAGATTTCAATAGGGAAGAATCTTTACAAATATGAAAAAATTGTTTCATTCTTAATTAAAAATGATTGTTTATTTGCTTTATTCAAGGAAGAGAAAAAAAGAACTTTTTTTTGTAACCGCATCGTGAGTGCATTCTGAAGCTTTTATTGGTTGTTTTTCCCATCTCGAGTGTAAAGCAGCGATGGCCTAGTGGATCGACGCCCGGCTGGTGTGCGAAGTGCTGTGTTTTAGCTGGGTGTTCGAGTCCCCGGGCCGCCAACTTTGGAAGAAAAGAAATTATTTTTTCTTTTTTAATATGCCAATAATTTTTGTTCTTTATCTGTTGCAATGGGAAAAAAAGAGGACTTTAAAAGGCTTTAATTTAACTGTACAATTTTGTTGTTGTGCAGCTTCCCATTCTCTTATGTACGAATGTTTTTTTTCCATGATGTATGTATTTTGATATTTGAAATAATAAATGTTTTGAATCATACCACGTTGAATACACCGGTTCTCGTCCGATCACCGAAGTTAAGCAACGTCGGGCCCGGATAGTACTTGGATGGGTGACCGCCTGGGAACACCGGGTGCTGTTGGTATCACTTTTTATTTTTTTCCCCTATCCTTATGAGAACTAATTACAAGTTATTCACCACATGCATGCGTTGAAGGATGTGCATTGCATTTTCTTTTACGTGAAATGGCAGTACTCCCACTTCCTTCAAGTGAAACGATTGAAACACGCCACTTCAGTTTTCCCATTTCACTTTTCCTTATCGCGCAGAACGCTGCCTTTGTGCAGTCCATGCCATTTCTTAGGCCCATACCATTCCTTCCGTATTCTACACGTAAGTTACTTACATCGTACATACTGAAAAAAATCATTTCGCTCGAGTAAATTCCGTAAGTATAGTAAATGACATCTCATGAAGGAAACGTCGGTGATTACAGCGAAAATTATATTGTTCCACGAACGATCGATATAACTTTTTTATTCACCACTCTTGGATAATATATTTCTGTTCCTAGGTTGATACATTCGTTGTCATTCGTAGAGAAACCGCGCTTAAAACAGTCAAGCCCGGAAAATTTACATAAAGTAATGTAACGCCGAACAATATACTTCTCGAAATTATTCCTTGAGAGAACTGCTTTTCCTGTCTGCATTCCATAATGCTCCATTTCCTGCGAATCCATTTTTAAAATTAAATGCATACCCAAAATAATTTCGATCATGAAACAGTTGACACAACAACAGGCGACATTCACTAAGCGATGGGAGCTGAAAGAAATCGCCATTACAGTAACAAGCACACCGTTGCTACAGACATTTTTCAGAAACACATTTTCAAATATCGAGTACATGAAATAACGGAATTGAGAGACACTAAAGCACATCCAACTACTGCGGGAAACTGGCAACTATTAAACTTAAAAAAATATTTTAACTCAGCTACCACGAGCTATGCATTGCCAGAAAATGCCGAGAAAAATTCTTTAAAAAAAGAAGACGAAGGTCAATTTGTGAAATGCTTTCAACGATTAGTATTCTCCTTTAAGATTTTCTGGAAACGAAAATTAATTCATAGCGTAATAATTAAAACCCTGCTACGTGCGATTCCCTTCATTAACCGGATCGGCTATTGATCATTCATCATTCCTTTTCTTACACGTGTGTTGCGTCAAAAGGTGGAAGATACAAACGACGTAATGTCAGGTGTCACTGACAAACTTGCAACAATGTAATAATTAATCTCGTCATCCGCATCCCGGGACAAGTATTGCATCGTGAGTGCTCAAAAAGTAACACGCGCTGCCGCTAGATGGTGCGACGGAGGCCACTCCGCAGTCCGGTGCCTGCCTCGCCGGGCGCGTGCAAACACAAGTTTGAACGTTCGATCCCCCGAGGGAGAGCGCACCCGGGCTATTGTTTACGACCGAGGTCAACAATGCCAATGCATACGCTGTCGAGTCCTCGGATCTTGACTGTCTCGAACAATTACTATTAATGACAGCAATGGCACATAGCCTTTTCGTCCGAAGACGCAAAGCTTGCGTCCGTTTCGCACGTAAAACCACTTATAAATTCAATCTATGAACACATCATTGTAAACCTGCACATTTCTCATCGTTGGTGAATGTTAATTTTGACTGAAGGAAATTAAATCCGGGCAATGCTATTAACTGCCGACCACCGAGCGTCGCTCGGCGTATCGCATTTTATTTTCGCGTTCAAAACTAGCGGACCACTTCCACTCCCATACGAATTGAGTTCCTGCAAGTCTCGACACGCACACTGACTAGGCAGCCGGTATCGGGGGTGTCGAGCCTGGAGAAAAGCAAAACAAAATGCTGTCGTCCGAACTTGCGTGTCATGCGATGGATAAAATTGTGCTCCCGGAACATGAAGGACGCAATTTCTTTCTTTCATTATGTCTCGTTTACGTTGTAATGGCACGCCTGCAATCGGTTAAACGAAAAAAAAGCTTGCAGATGCATTCGAGAAATATATTAATCGCGGAGTTGTTTCGTGAACGATTCATTACATCAATTCCATTACAGATTTATTGTAACAGTTACTCATCAAACGCACGACGTCCTACGAAGCACAATTTCGACGGCCTATCAAAGACAATGAAACGCAAACGTACGATACTTACTATCGATACTTAATTCGCAACAATAAGAATTTCTCAATGCAAGCAATTAGTAGTGGTACACTTCCCACACGCAAATCGGTGCAACAACTTCAGCGTCAGTACTTGTTCAAACAATTGAAAACAACAGCAATGAAACCAGCAAACACCCGGTTGCTAAGGATAATTAGCACGTCAACAATCACATTTCTCATTCCCTTCCCCGGGAAAGACCAGCGATTATAAAGTTTGATGTAATGACATCGAGTAATTATCACCCATGGCGAAACCTTTTGAAATTTCGAGCCCCTACGGTTACCTCGTAACAATCAGTAACGCATTGAAAGAGCACAGTTTACATTTTTTCCCGAAAATCATAACACATGCGGTGTGCGAAAATGAGTGTCGAGAACTTAAAATAGTCTTCGACGCTTTGCACAATGCGTTCCCACATTTCCGATAACCAACGATGAACATAATTTTGCAAAATCACAAATAAACTTGCGTATGAGTGCCGCTACTTACAACATTTCACGGTTTCCATTCAATCATATGACAATGGCGTTTTGCTGGTCTCCAATTTCACGAGTCTGAGGAAACGTTTGTGATTTGACGTTTTACAATTAATTCCTTTTCCATATCCGATAAAATTCTTTTGGCCTCCGTGATGCTAACACTACGCTTTTCAAGTCACATGTCAACTTAACACAGCATTACCATGGAATGTTATCGTTGCCCTAATTAATTATGTAGTTCCACTGCGAAGAAGTTATGAAATATCACACAAGGAATTATATTCGGACGAAAGGCACGTTAACAATAATCAACGCCGGCTGACAGTGGAAATGCGGTGTGCACTATTCGACATCGCTGACTGCTTTCATAACAGCAGTCCAAATACATAGCATTACACTTATTATTAATCCGGATCTGCCAATGCACATAACTTCACACATACAGAGTATACGACCACGATGTAACACCGTAAACACTTCCATTAAAATATTCCGTAATAAATTTTGTGAAACCAAACAATCCGTTGCTAAGGAATTCGCGAAAAATGTTCTTCCTTCAACTCCTTCGTCAACATTTCAAACAGTGCACAGTGCCTAAGATACAAAGTGCAAGGGAAAACCATCAACGTCTTAGCACATTCAAAGGCAAACACTTTTAAATTATGCCACGATTCACTCAACTTGAAACAATTAAGGACGCCACGAGTAATTTATGTTTTCTTACGATGCACAATTAAACGCTGGGATCAATCAACCGTCATCATCGTCAAACAGTGTATTAATCACATCACAGTTCACTTTTCTACACAAAAGAGAAAGCCAAGGAATAACACAGACAACGATTATGAATGTAAAAAGTGGAAAAATAAGTAACAGCGTACTTACTCGGCTCTTCGGCTGTAGATCACAATCGCTGTTGTCAACACACTTCATTCCCGTACATTTCACTAACTTTTCCTATGCATCCAGCGACACAGACACTTTCAATCCTTTCCTCACGATTGCCAAGCGTCACAAAGAACACTACAGAACCGGCGTTATGTCAGTTACAGCTGATAAACATTATACAATTATCACTGATATTAGTTACTCGCGACGTCTTCTCACCACAGCTGCCGCAGCAAGAGCGATCGAGTGGTAATACAGATTCGGCCGCTAGATGGTGCGGGGGGAACCTCCAGCAGTCCACTGCGCGCATCGCTGTTGGGAATTAGGAATCGCGCGTGGGAAAGCAATTGGGATAATTATTCGCAACGCAGCGGCAATATGCGAATCCTTGCCATACCTAATGAACCATCGATTGTCAATTGTCGTGAACTATTAATGTTCTCCACAACAATGGCACATCGAACGACCAAATCCCCGCCTTAAAGTCGCATATAATATCGTAAATTAAGCCAAGATTCAAGCGCAATGTGGTGAACATTTGCATAATTGGAATATAGAGTACTCTTGTACCTCAAAATATCCACCAAAACGTACCGCATGATGCAGAGTCTTACGTGGTTTTCGACGATTTCCAAGCGATTTCAAACCAATATATCAAGTACGGATGTCACTGTTAACATTCGTATGGCGAAGGAAATGATGTAGCAATCAGGAATTACTGAAAGAGGCAGTACAATCTGGGAAATGTTTGTGAGTTTGCCTTTGACGTTTGAAAAGTAATTCCTCTACTACGTCCGATAACATTCCTTGGGCTCCGTTATGCTAACAGTTCGCTTTTAAAATCACATGTTAAGTTATCACAGCTTACCATAAAACTGCCCAAATTATTTACGTTATAATATCCCTGCCCTAATTATTTACGTTATTCCGCTGCCAAGAAAAAATGAAATAGCACAAAAGGAATTACATTCCCACGAAAGGAACGTTAAGAATAACCAACGACGCCTGACGGTAGGAATGGGACGTGTAATCGTCAACATCGTTAATTGTTCTTTCATTGCACTTGCTAGACTTAGCATTGACACGTATTACTAATCAAGATCTGCCAATTAAAATCACTTCACTCATGCAAATTTAAGGACGACGATATAACACGCTAAACACTTCCATTTAATTATTCCGTATTCACTAATGTGAAACCAGCAATCCGTTGCTAAGGAAAAAATTAGCGAAAAATATTCTTCCTTCCACTCTTTCGTCAACATTTCAAACAGTGCACAGTGCCTAACATACAAAGTGCAAGGGATAACCATCAACGCCTTAGCACAGAAAAGGCAAACAGTTTTAAATTAAGCCACGATTCACTCAACTTGTAACAATTAAGGACGCCACGAATAATTTCGGTTTTCTTAGGATACACAATTACACGTTGGGATCAATCAACCGTCATCATCGTCAAACAGTGAATTAATCACTACACAGTTTACTTTTCCACACGAAAGAGAAACGCAAGGAACAACACAGTCAACGAATACGAGCGTGAAAAGTGTTTAAATAAGTAATAGCGTACTTACTCGGCTCGCTGGTTGTGGATCACAGTATTCACCTGCACGGCTATCAGAATCGCTGTTTTCATCACACTATTGATTCTCGTGCATTTCACTCACTTTTCCTATACATCCATCGACACAGACACTTTCACTCATTTCCTCGCGTTTGCTGTGCGTCACAAAGAACACTACATAACCGGCGTTATGTGAGTAACCGCTGATAAACATGGACTAATTATAACTGATAATAATTATTCGCGTCGTCTTCTCACGACAGCTACCGCTGATCGAGTAGTAATTCAGAATCCGCCGACAGATGGCGCGGGAGGCCTTTTCGCAGTCGCTCGCCGTGGACGTCCAGAGCGGAATTTGAAATATCGTCTCTCGGTGGGATTTCTATCCCGGATTGCGACTCGGCGCAAGTATGCGAACGCTAGCCACGATGAATGATTTATCGACTCATCCGCGGTCAATTGTCGTGAAATGCGGAAAAACAAATGTTGTCATTTACAACAATGAAACACCGCACTGTATTCCAACGACGCGAAGCACGGAATATATGTAAATAATCCATTCATCAAACACAGTATCGTTTAAACGTACATGATCGGAACACGACCGCCTCGTAAATGATCATCTGCCAGTGAAGTGACGACTGTCAAGCGGTGTCTTTCCTCCGCCCGCGATTTGCATTTCATTTCGGCGTTCGGAGGGAGCGGACCGCTTCGACTCCAGGCAGGAATACACTCCGTGCGGCTGACGATTCTCGGCATCGCGGGTGCAGGGCAGGGGGCCGCGAGGCAGAGAACATCTCGGACGTAGGTGCTCGTCGCGATAACACGGATAAGCGGGGAAAGAACTCGGCTCGGTTATACCTTAGGTTAGGTGATTAGAAGTGATTCATTGATTAGCCGTAAATACCGGACCATTTCATTAGCATATCGATTCCGCGACGAATGCAGTGAGCGATTTAACTGTTTGTCACCGTTCCTTCCTACTCTGAAAATGTTTCGTGCCCGAGTTGCTGCCCGCAGTTGTCCACGATTCAATTTTACATTTTCCCTAACGGTACCGTAAGTTCTTACTACATTTTTGCATGCCACGGTGAATGACAATCGTTCTCCAGTCTCTTTGCCATCGGAGTGAAGCGGAAATTACATCCTTTCGCGAGCGATCGAAGAATTTCCTTATGCGAATTAATTATTCCTCGTGAGTAGTCAGGTCTACTTTCCTTCCTCGATTGCACCCTACATACGTCAAATATCCTTCCTCTTCTCAATAAGTGATATCGTCACTGTCTGCCAGTGTCAACGACTTATCCTTAAACCGAACTCCCATAGTTGTACATATTCGCAGTACACGAGAAAAGTTCGCAGAGTTTCGGAGTATAGCCGTACATTTAGTCAGTAAAGGGAGAGAACCGATTAATTAATATCTTATGAGTAGGCAAACCACATTTCTCTACACTGTATTAAAACGCACGGAACGACTTAATCCGTAGCAATAAATTTCCGTGCCTTCTGCCTTGAGTATATGTTAATGAACACACTCGTCTCTTCCACAATGATTTTCAAAGCATAACTCAATTATTTGGAAAGCTTTTCGTGACATTGAGCAGTTTCGCTTGAGCGCTGAACGATATAGTTACCCTTAGTAACGAAGTTATTTGGTTTCCTGTTGGCTGTTTGCTACACATAAACATTTCAATGCAAGACGTAACGCGAGTACAGCAAATAATGGAAACTTTGCATCGCTAATTCTTTCAACGTTACGTGCGACGTAACATAGCAACCAACGGTGGAAAATCATGGAATTCGCTTATCAAAAATGCCACTTCTTGCAAGTACTGCTAATTTTTATTAATAGGGGAATGTTGTCTGCTTAATATAAATTGCCTCCCGAAGACATATAAGACACGGGAAAAAAAATTCTGTGGCCTGTAAGTTGACAAATAGCAATCCAATTTCATACACTTTACCCAAATCCTTTGCTGATTTCTACCAAATATTTTGATGTCCCTCGTGAACCGAAAACTTTGATAAATTTAGTCATAACTCCATAATTCTAACATAATTTTTTTTCGTGCACCGCATTGGAAACCATTCTTGCCATTGTGTTACTTCAGCATGTTAATTAGGAATGGTTTGCAAGGGAAATGCAGAAAAAGCGAGAATGTTATTGATATTCTCCCCTTCTTCGGTTACTAGTGAATGACTGCGTCTCGTATTAATATACCATAAATTAACTAATAACAAGCTGGTCGCCTATTTCGCACTTGGCTGCGAACTGTCCGAGTATGGTTCCGCCGCCGCCGCTAGATGGTGCGGCGTGCTTCTCCCGGCGATTCACAGACTTTCTCTGCGCACATCGGCCGACGGAAAGGCGGCTACTGAAATAAGAAACATTCCTTCGGGTAACCGCGCGGGTGAGAAAATCCCAGAGCGCCTATTTTCCCCTTCATTAAATCACGGGAATGAAAGAAAATTCTAAAATGTGATGCATCATTCCCAATGCAGTCCCCCGTGACTTTGAAATAAATTTTTAGCCGTGGTGGACACGGAATATCGCAAACACCTTTTCCATACACACCGGAGTCGCGTTAAATGCCGGAATCGTCTAAAATTATGCTCCCTCGTCACGAGCATTTTCTTTCGTTGCAGTTGGAAAGTATTACTTGGCGAATCAGATTATTCAGCGTCCTTAGTGGAAGATGTATTTGTATCCCTCATTCTCTAATTCATTGATGAAGACTGTTTCAGAAAAAACCAGTGCGACGTAATCCATTTCGTGCAGTCAGTTATAAACATTTCCCTCCATACCGTTTCAAAGTTTTATTCGTCCACAAATTTTTTGTAACGCACTCTCTCTTCGTGCGAAGTACCGCCACGTGGAAAGAATCCGGGGGTGGGGAAATTCTTGGGTCAACGAAGACAACTTTCCTGGGAACCCGTGTGTGGGGTAGTTCCCACGCTTGGATCCGGGTGGTGGGGGACGGGTTCCCCCACCACGAACCTAAACGCAGCGAGTGGGGCAGGGGACGCCGGGAAGAAAAAAAGAAGTTCCAACGGGCGAATTTTTCAAAAGACGCAATGGCCTCCTTCGTTTGTTTCCCGTCGACGTAAAAAGTGAGTAAGTGTTTTCTATTCATGGCATCATTCAATACCTGCCGTATCGAAAGACTTGCAGGCGAGGATAATCACTCCAATGACAGCAACACATACTTTCATGGCATAGCACCATTAAAAATGTTGGAAAGGTAATCGACTGCCATTAATGGAAGTAGGGTTTTGCAAGGCTTCGAGATAACGTGTAATACTTGAAAAAAAGAAAAAACGCTCAATGTATACCGTTCCTTCGTCAACAGTACACTTTCATTACTTTCACGCAATAGTCATGTCGAGGAATTTATCAATCAATGATCGGTGTACACGTCCAATGAAGTGTTTCCATAGCGCAAGTGAAATTTTAGGGTTGGAAATATTTCCGTCGGGCATACGTTTCACGAAAGCAAATGCCAGTCGCCCGCCTGTATGGGAACATGAAGGGGACTCTTGTTCCCACGGTCGGAAATGGTGGTGGGGGAAGGTACGTCTCCCCGACCGAGAAGCGGCAGCGTGTGACGTAAGCAAGTGTCGGTAGGGGAGAACTTTGAATCGAGGTCGGCTCCCTGCCAACGGACAGTTTTTTTGAAGGGGCGCACTATCGTTCGTCATTCCTCCACGTAAATGTTACGAAATCGGTTCGCATCACAGGGGCAGTAATGCCACCTCATAATCGCAATTGGGAAAAAGAGTGAAGCGCGATAAGCGAGGAAGGATAATAATTTCCTATTCCGTAATATAACTCGGAGTAAAACCACGAATTCCTGTCTCCGTGGCAGTGTGTTGGCATTGGGAGATAGATAAATGACATAAAGAAAAATGTATGAATGTAGGGAAAAACATTTTTTGTTCCAAGAATGGTGAAAACGATTTTTTACACATTGCTTAACCAACAAAGAGCATA